>NC_000068.7:157446849-157646849 GCF_000001635.26 Mus musculus
GTGAGGCTTGGCAGCAGGCACCTTGACCTACTGAGCCATCCATCTCACGAGCTCTGTTTTTATAGGATGATCCTGTAGTGAGTGGCCTTCTTGCACTCATTAGTTCTGAGAGTTTTAGTAGACTTCTTAGCGTTTTCTTTCTCTGTGAGATCACGTTGGCCCAGCATGGTGGCATGTGCCTGTAATCTCAGAATTTAAGAGGTGGAGGCAGGAGAATCAGTTCAGAGCCAGTGTCAGAGTACAGAGCTATCCTGGGCTACTTGAGACTCTGTCTCAGAAGTAAATAAACAAGCAAGCAAGGAAACCAATAAGGCCATCTGCAAGTAGACACAACTTGACACCTTTCCTCTCAGCCTGTAGGCTTTGTCTGTTACTTTCTTCCTCACTGCCCTGACTGGAGCCCTAAGTACAGCTTCAGACAGAAGTGCTGATATGGAGGGACATCTGGGCTTTCCTATCTGTCTGTCACCGTCAGCATCACACGAGCGCTTCGGCTTTTCTAGATGCTGTGTCAGGTGAGGGAGTTCCCCACTTGCCCCCTCCAGCTCCCTCACGCTTTCCTCCCCCCTCCCACTTCCTTTTCCTGTCCCCCCATTCTTTGATAGAGTCTCTGTTAAGATTGCCTGAAAACTCGTGGTTTTCTGCCTCTGTCTTCTGAGTGCTGGAATCTCAGGTATGGCCCGTTCTTTTTTGTGTGTGTTTTGCGGTGAACTGATGTGGGATTACGTCACACGTCTTTTCTGTGTGTGCTTAGATTACTGCCCGTTGAGGTCATCGTGTGGTTTTGTTTTGTAGGGGGGGGGGGGGTGGGAGGGTGTGTTAGTCACTGGTTTTAAAGGGAAGCTTGGCCTGGTGTTGGTTCATATGTGTCTAAGGCAGTTTGCCTGTTGTCTGTGGACAGTTTTTAACCTCTGGATTCTGAGACGTCAGTTGGTCATTTTCTTAGGATGTCTTTTTGCAGTTCCAGGGACACTGGCTTCATGGAGTGAATCGGAGCTGTGTCCTGATAGAGAACTGGGCTTCACCCTCCCTAAGTGTCTGGCCCAATCCACCACTGAAGCCTCCCAGGTGTTTGGCTCATGTCAAGAGAATTCACTAGTGAAGCTATCTGGGCCTGGGCCCTTTTAAGGGAAGTTTTAAGATGACTAATTCAGGGCCTGCAGAGATGAATCAGTGGTTAGTAATACTTGCAGCTCCTCCTGAGGAACTGAATTTGATTTACAGTACCCATGTTGGGAGTCACATGACCTGTAACTCTGGCTCCAGGTGATCGGAGACTGTTTTTTTGTTTTCCAGGCACAGACATACACACACAGAAAAATTTACTGATTTAGGACCAACAAGCTGGCTCAGAGGATAAGGGTGCTTGCTGCCAAGCTTGATGACCTGAGTTCAGTCCCCGGGACCCACATGGTAGAAGGAGAGATTTGAACCCCACAGGTGGTCTTCTGGGGGGTGAACCTTAAACCCAAGACTCCGTACTCTTGTAATAGATTCTCACTATGTAGCTCAGGCTGCCTTCCGGGTCCTCCAGCCTCAGCCACCAGAGTCCAGGGATTTCAGGCATCCTTACCACAGCCGGCTCCTCTAATTCCTACCCGAGTAACCTGAGCTGCTTTTTTTGTTGTTGCTGTTGATTGGTTCTGCTCCGTCATGGCTGGAATCACACTTTGTGTGATTTGATTTCTAAAGGCATTGAGCCCTGTTTTCTGGCATAGCATATGGTCTGACTTAGACAGTGTTCGTGCGCACTGTGCACACTTGAGGAGCATGTGGGTCTGGTGTTCCTGGGTGGCTGCTCTGCTTCCATTTGCCTTTTGTCTGAGGAGTTTTGTAGTGAGTAAGGCTCCCTCAGTTTGCTTTTCCGGTGAACTGTCTGTGGTTTTGTTTTTTTTTTTATTTTTATCTTACGTGAGCTCTTTATATATTAAAAACCCTTGTTTATCATATGAGTTGCAATTTTTTTTTCTGGTTTAAATTTGTTTATCAAGCTAGGCAGACTTTTTTTCTTTAGGCAGGGTCTTTTTGTAGTTCAGGATGGCCTTGAATTCACTATCTTCTTCCCCCTGCCTCTTTTTTTTTTTTAAAGATTATTTATAGTATGTATATGAATACACCGTCATGGTCTTCAGACACACTAGAAGAGGGCATCGGATCCCATTGCAGATGGTTGTGAGCCACCATGTGGTTGCTGGGAATTGAACTCAGGACCTCTGGAAGAGCAGCCAGTGCTCTTAACCGCTGAGCCATCTCTTGAATGCTGGGTTGACAAGTGTATGCTTCCATGCCTGCCTATATTGTAATGTTTTGTTTTGTTTGGGGGGGGGCGTGTTGAGACAGGGTTTCTCTGTATATCCCTGGCTGTCCTGGAACTCACTTTGTAGACCAGGCTGGCCTCCAACTCAGAAATCCGCCTGCCTCTGTCTCTCGAGTGCTGGGATTAAAGGCGTGTGCCACCACGCCTGGCTATTATAATGTTTTTATATGGACTGATTTATCTTCTAAAGAAACTTAAGTCTTTAAAAATATTACTTATGCTAGGCATGATGGTGCATACCTTTAATCCCAACACTCAAGAGACAGAGGCAGGAGGATCTCTGTGAGTTCAAGGCTATGGTCTAATGGTCTATCTAAATGGTAAGTTTTAGGACAGCCAGGGCTGCCTGGACAAGAGAGACTTTATCTCAAAAATAAAATAAAATAAATTTTGCTTGTTTGTTTGTTTGTTTGGTTTTGGTTTTTCGAGACAGGGTTTCTCTGTATAGCTCTGGCTGTCCTGGAACTCACTCTGTAGACCAGGCTGGCCTCGAACTGAACTCAGAAATCCACCTGCCTCAGCCTCCCGAGTGCTGGGATTAAAGGTGTGTACCACCACACCTGGCTGTATTTTGTTTTTTAATTATGTGTCTGTGTATGGGTGTATACCCATTAGTACAGGTGCCTGTGGAGACCCCTGAAATGGGTTACAGGTGTCCGTGGACTCTCTAAGTATAGATGTGAGAAACAATGCAAGGCCTCCAGAAAGCACTGCATATTCTTAACCTCTGAGTCAGTCCTCTCTCTGTTCAACAGAGCGTAGATCTTGTCTCTCCAGCCTCCATCCATACAGACGGTGATCCTGACTCCTTTTCCTGTCCTTACCTTAGTGCTGGATGAGGCATTGGGAGGTCTCTGTCTGATGGTGAGAGCAATCAGAGAGGTCAGAGGTCAGGGCAGGTCTTCCGTAGGCATGATGATATCAGCACGTCTCAATTGCTTCCTACCTCCTGAGCACCTTGCAAATAGCACTGCCCTGTGTCTTCCTTACCACAAACTCATTTGAGCAGAAACTACCATGTCATTTTGGAGGGGTAAACTGAGGCCTGCCTAGTCCACGTGCCTAGGCAAAGCTGAGCTGGCCCCTGCCCTGGCATTGTGGCCCCAGGCCTTTTGATGCCTGTGATGCCTTGGGCAGTGGGGACATCTTCGTAGTGGGCAGCACCCGGAGGCACATCTGGCACCCTTCATTTCCTCTGTTGCTGTGGGCCAGGTTGTGGCTTCTCCATTGCTGTGGGACAGTCGAGAGTCCCTGGTGAGCACCAGCATTGTGTCTGGCCCTTCCGACCCTTCTTGCACTGTTCCTCCGTTCTCTGTAAGGGCAGAGTTCATCAGAAACCAATTCTTCCCTGCCACACAGTCTCTTAGTTCCAGATGTCAGGCTAGTATAATCTCCTCTGTCGTATGTATGTATGTATGAATGTGTGTATGTATGTATGAATGAAGGATGTGTGCATGTGTCTGTCTGTCTGCCTGTCTTTACTGTGGTGTTGGAGATGGAACTGAGGGCTCATGAGTACAGGGAACCTTCCTCTGTTGAATCATGCATACCCCAGCCCATGCCCATTTGAAAGGTGGGAATCTCCGAGGGCACCATGGCAAGATTCAGTTAGATGCAAACCCGTGCCCCACTCCGGTGAAATCTTTATCACAGTCCCACCACACCTGGTTACATTCACCCTGAGAAGAGGAAACATGGTTTCAGGGGAGGACTGCTTTGAGCCACCTAGAGACGGAGTCTGGAGTCCTGGGCAGTGGGAGCCGTACTCAGCGCACATCAGTGGACTCTGGGCCATCCACTTAGTCCTCACCACAGGGGATTGTGGGATGCTCCTGAGTGCATCTCTTAAGTACTCAGTGGCCCTTGGCTGCTTGCCTCATGAGCACAAGACCTCAGGTTTCATCCCTGGCACTGTAGATAATAATTATTATCACGAGAAAGCAACTTCCAGCTGTCACCTGATGCAGGGTCTAAAGTAAAAGGGGACTTTCCTTCTCCAGACCAACCCCTTGTCAGATGAAGCATTGTAAAGACTTGGGGATTCTCCCAGAAATTTCTCTAAGTCTCCAGTGTGTGTGTGTGTGTGTGTGTGTGTGTGTGTGTGTGTGTGTGTGTGTATCTGTCTGCACACACACATATGGGCAAAGCAATCATACTACAGCAGTAGTAGATCCTGCTTGCCAGAGCAGAGCCCAGCGCCTGGGTTATCTCCACCCCTGACGACCCTGTGGTGGCTTTAGAGGGTGGGCAGGAGGTGACACCAAGGCTGTGTCTTTGAGGATGGCGGAGCCCTGGCTTGAGGGCTGGGGCTGGGTTGAGACAGGTTGCATCAGAGGAAGGTTGTGGAGTTTCCTCAGGATTCCATGCTGCTGCAGCTAGCACCCAGAGCCAGCATTCTGCAAGAATCTGGTGCAAGGCTGAGCTGTGCAGGGGGTAGGGCAGAGTTAGGGAGATGCTGAGTTAGGCAGAACCTGGTCTATTGGGTCTGGGGCGTGGCAGGGAATATGGAAGCCTTTGCTGTCCTGAAATGTCAGGCACCCTACCCACGGGAAAGTGCTACCTTCCTTTTGGGACCTCAGTTTATATTCTTCACTGCTTCCCTTTGGCCCTCAAGGACCTATCTCTACCTCAGAACTTGTAAGCAGCGGAAGAAATGGAGGCTCCCTCAAGTGGGTGACTCACGGTGACTGGGCAGAAGTCACACCCCTACTCCAGGGAAGCGTGAAGTCTGGGTCTCAGTTCCAGGAGAGACACTCTCCAAAGGGAGCCTCTACTTTACCCTGTATGAGCCCCCCCCACACCCAAATACTGCTAAGGTCCTTGTTGGTGCACTCCCCAGCTGCTGGAGTTGGGACAGAGTGGGAGGGAGAGGTCCTAAGGAGCCCCGAGTTCCCATCAGACCCCTCAAGCAGCCGCTTTTCCTGTTTGCCCTGTGTGGCTGTGGCCACAACCACCCTCGTCTTTTAATTCTCATGCTGTGTGACGTCGGGCAAGTTCTTAAACTTCTTTGTGCCTGGGCCTCTCCATCAGTGAACTAAGGATGCTGTTAATACCCACATTCTGGATGCTTGTGGGGATTCAGTGTTTTCAAAGAGTTTAGAGTGGGGCACAGCGCTCCTGGAGGGTTTAGACATGGACACCTAGTGGTCGCTGTAATGTGACCCTTTCAGTGTCTAAGCAGGGTGTAGCTCTGTATGGCTGTGCTCAGTCTTCTATTTACCTTGCAAATGTTTCCAGAACAGCTGGTAACAACCTGTCTATTATGGGTGCTGTTCAGGGTGGGAGCCTGGATCTAAGAACCTTGGTCCATAGTCCCCTCATAGACAGCAGTTCCCAAGTCCACTTGGTCTGGTTACCATCCTCAGAGGCTGGTACAGGCCCTCCAAGTGTTCCTCTCATCCGTTCCCTGTGGACCTGTCCACAGAGGTTCCACACCGCAGCCTGCAGCAGCCTGCTGGGTTCTTAGAGATCTCCACTCACATGAAGCTGCAGAAAAGAATTCCAGGATGAGTCGGTATAAAGCAGAGTTGAGTTTATTAAGAAGGTAGTTTAGGGGAGCTGAAGAAATGGCTCAGTGGTTAGAGCACTGGCTGCTCTTCCAGAGGACCTGGGTTCGATTCCCAGCACCCACATGGTAGCTCACAACTCCTGTAACACCAGTTCCAGGGGATCCAACACCCTCACACAGACATATGTGCAAGCAAAACACTAATGCACTTAAAAATATCACTTAAAAGACAAAGGAAAGAAAAAACTGTAGGGCTCGGTCTGGGAAAGATAAGGTCAAGAAGCAACTGTGGAAGGTCCTCATGCCAGCGTCTGGCTTCATCTCATGTGAACACAGAAACATGCACACACATGCCAACACACACATCAAAGTGTGCAACCCTCGGGTACACAGAAGCATACATACCTCTTGAGTGCGTGCACACACTTACAAACAGACACACAGAGATGTAATCCTGGGGCTTAATAGAAAGAGAGGTGCATATGAAAGGGAAAGGACCCCCAGATGCTAGTGGGACTTCGGAAGCCCCCTAGACTCTTCCCTGTAGCTGTGTATAGGATTTTGGAGGCTTTTGGAATTATACTGTTTCTAAGGAACCCTGCCTCGTTTGTCTCTCTTGTACTTTGCCTGTTCCCTGCCCCCTTTTTTCTACGATAAGGTCTCACCTGGTTGGCCTTGAACTCACTGTGTAGACCAGACTGGCTTTGAACTCAGAGAAATCTGCTTGTCTCTGCCTCCCGAGTGCCAGATTAAAGGTTTGTGCCACTAAGAAAAGATCTATTTTGTGTGCATGTATGTGCACAGGTGTGCACGGATGTATGTACCTTTGTCCCTGGAGGCCGAAAGAGGGCATTGGCTCCCTCCATCTCAGAGTTTCAGGCATTTGCCAGATGCCAGGCTTGTCACGTGGGTGCTGGGATTTGAACCTGTCTAAACCACTGGGGCATCTTTCTAGCCCATTTCCCTCCCAGATGAGATCCTGGGGTGATTGTGGGCACCCTGGGGAGGATTACAGAGTGTTGGTGAGACCATGGGCCAAGCGGGTGGAACAAGGGCCTCTGCAAACAGGATGGAGATTCTTAGAAAGTGGCAGGTTTAGCCGGAAAAGGAGAATGAATGGTCACACTCAAAGGTCGTGTAATCTTGGGCCTTAGCCATAGTTCGTTGCTAGTTAAGTATTTGTTATTGTGTGTGCTTGATGTGTGTGTATGTGTGTGCGCACACGCATGTCACAGCATGTGTAGAAGTCAGAAGACAACTTTGGGGAGTTGGGTCCCTCTTCATTGTGGTTGTCAGGCTCCACAGGGCCGTTGCTGGCTGAGCCATCTAGCTGGCCCAACTTTGGTCCTTACTTGAAATACCCCTGTATAGAAGGAATCTTACCTACATCGGCAGGATCCACTGCATGTGCTGGGATTCCTGACTCTTGGCTGGAGAGAGACTCGGGTAGTGTGGCTGAGGGTTCCTTTACTCTCCCACAATCCCTTGATGTGTCCCGTGTCTCTGACCACCCTCACACTGAAGGTGCAGAGGAATGTCTGCTGCAGCCACTCCTGGGCTGCCCCCTGACCTAGCCGCCTTTTCAAACACCCTGGGTCTGCATGGCAGGTATTAGCCACAGACCTCTTCCACAGACAACTCCTACCCCCAGCCCCCACAAGCCAGCATTGTAGCCATGGCCCTGGTACCTCTGGCTTCTCCTTAAAGGCTTCACTTTACCCTTCTGTGTATTGGGGAGGTACCTGCTTCCCTTGGTTGGTGTAAGGTCTCAAGCCCAGGGACTGTATCCTCAAAAGATGTGCACATATCTTCAGGTCTGGCTCTCCCTCTTCAGGCAGGGAGCCCATTCTTGATTCCCTCCAGCGACAGGGGACACACCATGTACAGTTTTGTTCTTGTTCATTCTAGAGAAAGCTCTTGCAAAGTAATTCTTTGTATCTTGTAAATAGGTTTCACTTTAAAATCTGTTTTCATATTTTTTATGGTTTCTCAGTGTCCTTCTGAAGTCAAGGACCCGATGTTCAGGAATTATACAGCCTCAAGGAGGTGGGGTGGATGGACTGGACTGCGGGGAAACCCATCTGTCAGCAGAGGTCTCAGGACAGTGCTGATGGGCACTGTGACCTGAGGGATGGGTTACCATGGAAACAGGACTTCCCTGAATGCCCACTGCTGGACAGACCCTCAGGAATATCTAGTGACCCCTGGAGCCATTGGGCAGGTCTCCCCAGCCCACATTCTCTGAGGCTGGGCTTCATCCTAAGCCACACCCCAGTCTGCAGCTCTGAGGGTATAGGACTGACTGCTACACCAGGGTCCCCATGGGTAGGAGCCACAGAGCTTGCTACCGAGTACAACTGAAGAGTCTTGTTCCTCTCAGGGTTCTTTTTTTTTTTTTTTAAGATTTATTTATTTTATTTTATGTAAAGAGGGCATCAGATATCATTACAGATGGTTGTGAGCCACAATGTGGTTGCTGGGAATTGAACGCAGGACCTCTGGAAGAGCAGTCTGTGCTCTTAACCACTGAGCCATCTCTCCAGCCCCCTGTCAGGGTTCTTTCTTTGAGAGATCTGGTGCCAAGGCCTCCTGCAGCCCAGAAGAGTGGTTGGTTCCTCCACAACCCCTGGTGGCACATCCAGAACACATTCCAGTGACTGCTAGTGTGCAGGACTTTGGCCCCATTTGGTCTTGTCATGGCTCTGTCACATAAGGGAAAGACATGGTACAGGGGACGATAGCCACACCAGTGTACAACTTGGGAATTGGGCTCCAGAGCCTTCCAAACTGCCGTCCATCTGACTTCCTCTCACTCACAGGATCTTTGGGAAGGTCAAAGGGCATTTTGGCGGGATCCTGATCCTCTGTGTGAGAGTGTGTGAGAGCTCTAATGGTTTTCATGTCCACACCCCACAGCATCTCTGCAGGTGCGGATGTTGCGACCCAGGGAGAGGGAGCAGCTTGCCTAGGGACACGGAGCAGGAGAGGTGCAACAGGGTCTTTAGGCCAAGACCCCGGATACTACAGCTGGTGTCTGCACCAAGGCCCCAGTCTGCTCCCCAGATCCACTGGGGTAGCTCTGCTACCTATCAGGTGAGCAGAGATGGGAGAGGGGAGCCCCAGCCCAGCTTCCTGGGTTGGGCACGGATGTGGAAGGTAGCAGGCATCGGGTGGCATGGGGCCTTTCACTTGGTCCCTCTGTGTATCCAGGTCCCTGGACCTCTCAGACTTGCTCCCCCTGCTCATCATTTGGTTGTTTGTTAAGCACCTGCTGTATACCTCACTCCGTGCATACCAGGAGCAATTCATGAATTAAAAGAAGAGGGGGCTACATATAACCAAGGGGGTACAGTAGTTTGGGGGCTCATGAAAGAATTTGAGGACCCCTTCCTAAAGGATGTGACTTGAAGTTTCTCTTCCTTCCTTCCTTCCTTCCTTCCTTCCTTCCTTCCTTCCTTCCTTCCTTCCTTTCTTTCTTTTTCTTTCTTTCTTTCTTTCTTTCTTTCTTTCTTTCTTTCTTCCTTCCTTCCTTCCTCTCTTCCTCTCTTCCTCCCTTCCTCCCTTCCTCCCTTCCTCCCTTCCTCCCTTCCTCCCTCCCTCCCTCCCTCTTTCTTTCTTTCTTTCTTTCTTTCTTTCTTTCTTTCTTTCTTTCTTTCTTTCTTGATTTATATGTAAGTAAGTACACTGTAGCTGTCCTCAGACATCAGGAAAAGGAATCAGGTCTCGTTACAGATGGTTGTGAGCCACCATGTGATTGCTGGAATTTGAACTCAGGACCTCTGGAAAGGCAGTCAGTGCTCTTAACTGCTGAGCCACCTCTCCAGCCCCAGTCCACCTCTTTTCACCATGTGGGTCCTGGGGATTGAACTGAGGTCAGCAGTGTCTGTGACAGGTGCCTTTACCTGTGTAGCCATCTGCCTGACCCAGGAAGTAACTTTGAGCTGACAGCTGAAGGAAACTGAGTTGGGAGGTGAAGCTGTCAGGGAATAGTGTTTGCAAAGGTCCTGTGACCAGGAGGCCTGGCCATCCCTTCTTCAAGCCACCGTACTGTACTGCACCTTCCCCCAGTGTTAGACGACTTGTCAGGCATGGATTCATTCAGCAATCCTTAAATGAGCCCCTCCTATGTGCTGGGGACATAGATATGACTCAAGTGTCCCTGCCTAAGAAAGACTGAAACTGACTTTGGGTCCAGCAGTCAGGACTTTGGACTGGTATGTCTTCTCTCCATAGCTGTGTCCTAAGGTGCCAGCAATTCATTTGACAGGTGTAATGAGACGAGTCCTCCCAGGGTGGCTAGTCCCCTTCTTAGGACCTCAGTTTCCCTATCCGATAAGTGGGTGGGGTGGCTTGTCTCCTCCCAGAGGCTCTCCTCTACCTCGGGGATTTCTGTCGCCCCTAGCCAGGACCATGGGCAGCAACAAGAGCAAGCCCAAGGACGCCAGCCAGCGGCGCCGCAGCCTGGAGCCCTCGGAAAACGTGCACGGGGCAGGGGGCGCCTTCCCGGCCTCACAGACACCGAGCAAGCCCGCCTCCGCCGACGGCCACCGCGGGCCCAGCGCCGCCTTCGTGCCGCCCGCGGCCGAGCCCAAGCTCTTCGGAGGCTTCAACTCCTCGGACACCGTCACCTCCCCGCAGAGGGCGGGGCCTCTGGCAGGTCAGCCCTCCCCCTTGCTGTGTGTCCCTGAGCTGTGGTGCACCCTCTCTGGGTTCTGGGGACTCGGTTTTCCCGAGGCTGCGAATGGGGAAGGATTCGTAAACTGGAAAGCGGGGCTCCTGGCGCTTTCGGGCTCCCAGGTTCAGAGTATATAACGGGTTCTGAAGGAGAGGGTTGTAGGGGAGGGGACCCTGAGGCCCTCAGGGGATGGACCGCCACGGACTAGCTGCCGCCTCCGCCCAGCCTTTGTTCCTGGCTCTGCTGTGCGATGGCCCGAGTGCGCCCCTGCGCCCTCTGCTGGCGCTGTGTGGTGCGGCAGCCCTGCCGCCCAGGAGCTGAGCGGGGTGACTCACGCTCCTGCATGCATGGCTACACACCCACACGTGCAAATCCCACACTCTGACGGAGCCATACTCACGGCTGCACGCCCATGCGTGCAAATCCCACGCTCAGACAGAGCCACACGCATGGCTGCACACCTACACGTACAAATCCCACCCAGACTCAACCATGTTATATGCCCACATTGGGCATGAACCCACACTGAGTGGAGACACCAACAATTCCTAGAGACACCTGGGCCAGAGCACACACAGATACAGGTGTGCATACAACCTCGCCCCCTCAGATGGGCCTGTCTACCATCTTGCATGCAGAATGCAGACACGGGATGTAGGGGTTCCCAGCTCCACATCCCACCACAGGAACTTGGTTGTGGTGAGACCTTTGGACGGGCAGCCCACTTCCCGCCATGCAGCCACACACCCATTCGATCATTTGAGAAGCATTTGTGGAGCCTCGGGCAACCGAGGGTGGGATGCAGGATTCCACGGAGCAGCTGTGGGTGAGGGGAGAATCAGGGGAAGGGTCCTGAAACTTGGACCAGAAACCTCGAGCTGCCAGGCACACACACAGGCAGAGTCCCTTAAGTGTGGGGCTTGGGGCATCTTCTGTGTGCTGCCCCTGAGTGCAGAGCAAGGGAGCCTGATCTCGGGGGGGGGGGGGGACAGGGACGGGGGGGACGGGGACGGGGACGGGACTTCTGCTTGTGTCAATAGACTCATTAGATAAGGAACACCTAGTCTGCAGCCCAGCAGGAAGGCACAGCGTACTTAGCTTCCTCCCAGGGACAGGCTGGTGAGTGAGAACGGCGCCTGACCCAGCCCCTGCAGGGTTCTGACACCTCTCATCCTTCTCTGCAGGTGGGGTGACCACCTTTGTGGCCCTCTATGACTATGAGTCACGGACAGAGACTGACCTGTCCTTCAAGAAAGGGGAGCGGCTGCAGATTGTCAATAACACGTGAGTGGCCTGGCGGGGACTGCACTGGGAGCGTGGGTCTGTCTTACCGAGAGCTGCCGGCAGAGGGCGGTGCAGAGCCTACAGGGCTGCTTCTGCTCTTGGTGGGTGGCGGCCCTCCCTAGACCCCAACCAGTATCCTCCCTTGTCCTGGGCCCTGTCTTCGCACCTCAGCCTCTCCTTCTCTCTGCTTCTCTCTCGCTGGCCCTTAGGAGGAAGGTGGATGTCAGGTGTGTACCGAGGCCAGGTAGAGGGGGATGCTTCGCTGAGGCTGGGGGCTGCTCTCTGCATGTGCTTCCTCCACCGCCCCTGTGTGTTTCCAGCTCTCTCCCCGTCCCTTTAGCTTACCCTGCATCCCACCTGTATGAGCCGACCCTCCATCTTCTCCCCACACCTTCCTGTTAGCTCTCTTCCTCCCTGTTCTGATTTGTGATTCCACATTGGGTGCCAGCTACATGCAGGACCCAGTGTATTCTGTAGGCCAGGGAGGGAGGCAGTGTGGTGGGGAGTGGGTTACACCAGACCAGGTCAGGGGTGGATAGAAGCAGGCCGGGGTCCCTGCAAGATGTCCCCGGGAGAGGGGGCTGTCTCTATCAGACTGCCCATCCAAGGAAGGACAGTGAGCCACAGCAGGTAAGGGCAGCATCCCTGGGAGGGGGGCAGCTGCTGGTTGGAGGTATGTGCTGGGCTGTGGAGGCCTCTCCCTGGAGCAGGTAAGGCTTGGGGACTTTGATTTGAGCTGCTCTGGAGGGTAGAGAGGATCCATCATAAAGTGCCCCAAAGGTCTGGCTAAAGAGGTAGGCTTTCCGTCTCCCTGGGCGTGTCTCGCTGCTCATGCCTCCCGTTCCTCGTGCATGCTACTCCGTTTGCCTGAAATACTTCTCCTGTATCCATCTGGTGAACTCCTATTCAGCCCTCAAGATCCAGGGAGGGGATGCCCGTTGTGTGAGGCAAAAGTGAGCAGGTTCCACGTTCTGCACCGGTCACTGTCATTCATACCCCTCCATCTCGTTATCTCTGATCCCCGGGGGGTGGGGTGGGGACAGCAGCAATGGTGGAGGGGCTGGCTCTATTTTGTGAATGAGGAAACTGAGGCTCAAAGTCAGGAAGGCCCTTGTCCAAGGTCATGTGGCTACCGATAGCAAGCCCAGGATGGGACCTGGGCACTTTCTCTTCTTTTCCTGGACTGGCGCCCTGGGGAAGAGACCTCCCTAGTACCTCCCCACCAGTGTGGCCAGCTGCTCCTTCCCTCCTAAAGGGAAGCCCTGAGTTCCCATTGTCCCCAGCTGCTGGTGGCACTGGTGGCCAGGAGGAGGAGCAGTGTGACCCTGGCGCTGAAAGGATGGTGTCCCAGAGCCACACGGCTGATAGAGGCAGAGGTGAGAGAAGGAATGGCCACAGACCTTGGAGTGTGTGCCGCTGGTGGAGACTGCCCTGTGGGGAGTCTCTGCACAAGTGGCAGGAGGCAGGAAAGGCTTGGGGACTTGGACTCTGTGTCTTTGGGGTCACAGCAGCCTCCACGCCTTTGGGGTGCAGTTTCTTTCTCCTCTCTTGTCGCCTTTTAGGACAGTGGGGACCTGTACAGCCAGGCAGCCAGAGTCAGTCACAAGGGAGTCTCCTCCACTGGAGGTCCCCGGGTGGTGGGGTCACAGGAATGAATGGTGGGGCCAGGATCTGGCTGTTAGACCTGCTGCCGGGGCCTCTGATCAACCCCTGCTCTGCCCAGAGAAGTTCAGGTGTCTGTCTGGTGGAGAATGCCATTGTTCTCAGCTCAGCATGTTCCCCACCTCTTCCTAGCTGAGAATCTGGGGCCCCTCGCATGGGAGAGTGCCAGACTCCTGACCAAACCAGTTCCTGGCTACCGGAGGCAAGGCTGTCCTCCTAGACCCTTGGCATAGGAAGTGGGAATTGATGCCCCATTTCTAGGGTAGGTGCACTGACGCGTAGGTGCTCATTCCTGCTCTGGCCCAGTCTGAAGCTATGACAGACTCCACTTACTAAATATTGCCTCCTTTATAAATGTGAACATGAAAACCCAGAGAGGGCATGCTGTTTGTCCAAGGTCACACAGTTTTCCTCCAGGAACTACTCAGCTTAGGTTTTTGAAGTTTGGGGAGGTGGGGGGGAACCTGTCAGGCTGCTCATTCTGGCTATAGTTTGACCACCTCATTCTGTGGTTTCTGATGTCAAACTGGGGTCCCATTCTGGTACAGACTGTCTTCTGCCCCAGTCCTCCTGTCTCCTGGCTTCCAGGGATCTCAGCTCTGCGGGTTGGGAGAGCTTGCTGCTTTTGGCTGTCGATGTTAGGGACCCCCTGATTTCAGCCTCTCTCTGCCATTGATTATGCTGTGTGGCTTTGGGCAAATCATCTCCTCCTCTGTGCCTCAGTTTCCACAATCTATAAAGAAAACACTGGTCTTCTTACCAGAGTGGCTGGGTCTTCCACCTCTCTCAAATGTAGTTTCCTCAGCTGGGGTGGGGGTCTCGCCTTCTTTCTTGTTGGATGATCTTGGGGGTCAAACCAGAGGGAAATGTGTGTACACCAAGCAAGGGTGGAGCTTTGGGGCAGGGGTGAGCTTGCACCTTGCCTGTGTGTGTGTCCCTCATGGCTCCACTCACATCTTCTTCACTGCTCATGTCCACCTAGAAGGGACCCCTCTGGCCCAGCGTTAGCCAGGGTCTGATGCTCACCCGGCCTCCAGCCCATCTTTCAAGCCTCCCAGCTCTGCTTGCTCCTGGCCTCGACTTCCCCATCTGTGAAGCTGGGCAAACATGTGCCCAGATCTCCAGTGCATTCAAGTTGGGGCTGTGTGACTCAAGACCAGGGTGGGAATGCTGTGTGTCTTCTCAGGGTCAAAGCAGGGACAAGGTCACCAGCTGACTAATTTAACTCCCATCTTGTGTACCCCTCCAAGCTTTGCATGAAGAGCTGCAGAGCCATTGAGCCTCGTAGTACCCACAGGGAGGCACCTGGCTTGGCTATGTGACCTTGCACAGAGCCCTTTGCTTCTCCAGCCTCAGTCTTCCCATCTGTACAGGGGGTGTGGGAAGGGCTGGACCCTAGCTCCCAGGCCTCGTTCTCCGATCTTCCCTCAAACCTCCAACCTTTTCCCTGTCCCCTTTGGTTGCTTTGGATGTGAGGTCTCTGGCTGCCCCCTGGACCCTATCACCAGTGTCCCCAGCACTGCCTGGCTCTCTCGCTCTCTCCCTCGGCCCCCTGCCACGGCCTCTCACCACCCCCATCTCTGCCTCTTCTCTCCTGTCGGGCTCTCGCTTGCTCCTCCCTCCTCTGTCTCTGGACCCCTGCTCCAGCCAGACCTGGTTCACATTCAGATGGCTGCAAAGGTACTTCTGCCCCTGCCCCTCCTGCCCAGGCCCAGAGCCCGAACCTGCTGGGATCCCTCCTCCTTCCTGCCCTCCTCCCTCCTCCCCCTCTTCCTGGGGCAGTTAGTGTAAGAGCACTGGGGCTCAGCCACCTCATTTCCCCATGACTTGCTGTGTGACTTTGGGCATGGCCCAGTTCTCTCTGGCTTCACTTCCCCAGACAGGGCTAGGCTGCAGGAGGAAGCCTATAGGTTTTGGTTAAGGACTTTAAGGTGTGAGCTATGGTTTGGAACAGGGGCACGTACTGTTGTTTGAAGGGATAGGCCTGAACTATTGCCGGGCCAGAAGCGCCAGCCCTTGTCTCCATCGGGCATCCAGGCTCTCAGGGCTTGGGGAGAGTTTGAAGGTCTAATGTGGCATCTATCTCATGTAAACTCTGCTTTTCCCATCCCTGCCCCAGACAGCGAGCTTCCTCCCTTCCTCTCTCCTAAGGCACCTGCAGGCCACTCTGCGCTTCTGGACACTTCAGTCTGGGGTGCGTGGGGCTCAGTTCTGCTGAGGTTTTAGGTGGCATCCCTCTGGGTCAGTATGTCATTATGGAGGTGGATGTCCCAGGCCAGTTCCTGCTGGCTTGCTGTGTACGCAGGCTGGCTCAGCTTCCTCTGCTGCGGAGCCTGGCCGTGTACCTGGGGAGGTCAAGGTTACCGACCCCGATCCCCCGTGACCTCATTCTTTGCTCCCTCCCTCCTGCTCAGAGAGGGAGACTGGTGGCTGGCACACTCGCTGAGCACGGGACAGACCGGTTACATCCCCAGCAACTATGTGGCGCCCTCCGACTCCATCCAGGCTGAGGAGTGAGTATGTTGTTCGGCTATGGTCCGCTGCCACCACCACTTCTAGTACCGAGTCCCTCGTGGGCCCGAGTGGGTAGAAGGCTGGCCACACTGAGGTCTCAGTACCCAGGGCCAGCACTGTGGGCAGCGAACCCTGGCCAACAGGCACAGCCTTGTCCCTCCCACTCCAGGTGGTACTTTGGCAAGATCACTAGACGGGAATCAGAGCGGCTGCTGCTCAACGCCGAGAACCCGAGAGGGACCTTCCTCGTGAGGGAGAGTGAGACCACAAAAGGTATGCCTGAGTGAGCGGTGGCTGGCAGAGTTCAGCTTTGAGGGTATTACTTGAGCTGGGTATTGGAGAGTGAATAGGAGTTTGGTACATGAGATGGGGAGGGGAGAGCCTTGCAGTGGAGGAGGTAACAGGAATTAAAGTTAAAGTGGCACTTGAGGAAGACTGAATGATCCAGAGGTGGACAGGACACGCAAGCTAAGGCTTCCTCTGGCCTCAGTTTCTCACATGGAGAGTGGGTACAGTTTACCAGGAGTGTGACACAGCTGTGGATATGTTTTACAGATGGGAACAGGAGCCGTATGCCCCTCTGTTTCCCTTTTCCCTTTCCCAGGGGCCTTTTCTGGCCTTACCCTTCCCCCACACTGTCTCTGCTGTTTCTGCCCTTTCTCTTAGTCCATCACCATGGCAACCAAGCCAGGCTGCTTCCTGTGGGCCTGGGGCTCAGCGGGAGATGGAAAAGTGCACATACACACACACACACACACACACACACACACACACACACCCGTGTGCTGTGCACAGTACACAGGGATGATGGGTGTGTGGTGTGTGTGTGGTGTGGTGTGTGGGTGGGTGTGTGTGTGTGGTGTGGTGTGCTCGCTCACTGTTGGGGTTGGGCAGTGTTGCTGGAGTGAAATGTGGCGAGGTCCCGGTTCCTGGGGCTTGGGGGTATGGGCAAATGTGAGAATGTGGGCTCTGGGCATAGGTATGCCGTCAGCGGAGCCTTCTGTGTGCACATGAAGTGGGCAGTCAGTCTGTAGAAAACATGACTTCCCAAGGGTTGCCTTGAGACAGGTTAGGGTGGGTCCCAGGCCTAGTTCTCCCTGACTCACTTATGTTACCAGAAGATCACATTTACCTAATGACGTCCAGTGGGGCTCCAGGGGCCTCATCAGTGAGTGGTGGACAGTCCGTCAGTCCTTCCACTCAGAACTGCCAGCTACATGGCAGGCCGCTGGACCCTGCACCCCGCCTGCCTCTCCCCAGGCTATCCAGGCTATCCAGGCTATCCAGGCTTTAGTTAACAAAGGTTTCTGTTGAGGACATTCTTAGCTGCAGGTTTTCTAGGCTCCAGAGAGGCAGCGCAGGGGCAAGGGCTGCAGGCCACACTCAGGATGTACCTCCTGCCCTGGACTAATTACTCACAGGTCCACACAGCCAGCCGCTACTCCTGTCTGCTCAGCTGGTGTCCAGTAGGCAGAACAGGGCAGGCAGGCACGGGGTGGGTATACCTGGAGAGGGCCAGCATTTATGGAGTGCTTGCTGAGTACCGTGTGACTCTTCACGGTTGTCTCATTGTGTAGGGAGGAAACAGGGCAAGCAGCAACTTGTCAGGGTCACACAGTTGTGAGCACCTTGGGGTTCAGGTGTCTTACCAGGGCTGTGAGGCACAGGGGCATGTCTGCCATTGGGGTTTTGTGCCTACACGGCTGCCCTGCTCCTCTCAGCACACTAGGGGCTGAAAGAGAGTGGGACTAAGTCACTTCCTCAAGCAAGGAACACACTAGCAGGGTACCTCTGGGGTCTCCTCCCTGCCTACCCACAGGTGCCTACTGCCTCTCTGTATCCGACTTCGACAATGCCAAGGGCCTAAATGTGAAACACTACAAGATCCGCAAGCTGGACAGCGGCGGTTTCTACATCACCTCCCGCACCCAGTTCAACAGCCTGCAGCAGCTCGTGGCTTACTACTCCAGTGAGTGTCCCCGGCCGGCCGTGTGGGGACTCGCCCAGGGGAGCAGGGTGTCTGCCGTGCCTCCTCACCCCTGGGATGCCTCTTCCCTCCCTGCCTCTCCTCCATCTCCTCCCTTCTCCCCTTGCTCCCTGCCCAGCCCCCCTCTTCTCCTTCCGCTGCAGCTGGCCAGTGAGGAGGGGGCCTGCCTTGAGCACGCTAGAAGGGAGGGGCTAGAGGCTGGTGTTGATTGTTTCTGCAGCCCTAAGACTGGTCTGAACCGGTTCCTGGGAGAGAAGGAGGGGGAGGCTTCTTTGATAGAGAATGGCAGAGCGGGCTGGAGCTGGGCTGCGGGCCGTGTGCAGTGATGGGGTTGGTGTGGGCTCTTCTGTGCGTGGCTGTTTCAGGTGTAGCTACTTGAGCTGCCTCCTTGGCCTGGGCCTCAGCCTCTCTCAGAGGACTAGCTGCCCCTCTGTCCGTCTGCTGATGCTCTGGGGATCATCTGGTTCCCAGACCAAATCCTCCAGGGCTGCCACGGAACCTTATGATACAGTCCCAAGGCCCCAAGCCCAGGTGGCTAAAGGTTGCTCCATGCCTTCACCTGCAGTTCCTCCAACCGCATCTACAGCTTCCCACCTCCCAGCACCTCTTCCAACCCCACAGCCGATCTTGGGCTCTGGCACAGGCGATGTGCTGTATGGGGTGCCTCCTAGTTATCCCTCAGATCCAGGCCAGGGACCTCTTCCTCTGGAATGCCTTCCAGGGCTCCCAAAGAATTCCTAAAGCCTGCTTGACTTCCCCCTCCCAAATATCCTCTGTTTCATCTGTGTCCTGAGATCTTGCTAGGCGACTGGAGTCGGGGTGTGGCCTCCCTAGGGCAGACTCTCACACCTGTTTCACACTAGTTCTGATACTCTCAAATCTGACAGGTAACCAATGAGTGATTTGAGCAGGTGACTTTTGTGCCGCAGGCCCCTGGGGAATAGATGTCTACAGGAGGGTGTTTGCCTGACCCCAGAGCCAATGTGCACATGATACATAGAGCCGTACACACAGGGCAGGGAAGCCAGCTTGCTGTGGGACCCTGCCTGAGCCCCATTCCCTGCCTCCATCTCCAGAACATGCTGATGGCCTGTGTCACCGCCTCACTACCGTATGTCCCACATCCAAGCCTCAGACCCAGGGATTGGCCAAGGATGCGTGGGAGATCCCCCGGGAGTCCCTGCGGCTGGAGGTCAAGCTGGGCCAGGGTTGCTTCGGAGAGGTGTGGATGGGTAAGGAACACACGCCCCTGTCCCCATCCCAGCTCAAAGACCCTGAGTCCCTCTCTTTAATTGTCTCTACTGAACAACTGGGCTGTTTTTCATTTTATTGTTGAACATTAACTGTACAAATTGTTACACTTGTTACAATTGTTTTCCTGTGACACTTTGAACCCCGCATGTAACATACTTGGCTCACTTCCAGTCCCTCACCCCACTCCCTGCCCCCCACCCCACGCTATGACTCACCAGGGTCAGCACTGAGGTGGGCTCCTGACTCCTTGTAACCCATGCTGCTGAAGATGAAGACTAGGGCATCTGTGTACCAGCCGCACCTGGGGACTGGGCACCACGGTCCTCAAGGGCCTGAGTGAGTGTGGTCAGGTCTCACGCCAAGCCTCAGCCTCCCGATGTGAAGAAGGGGCTGATGCCAAGCTTCAAGGGGCATCTGCATATTAGTTCAGCACAGAAAGAGACAGCGCTGTGCCGTGCGGAGGGAGTGGTGGGAAGTCAGTGTTCGGTTTCCTGTCTAATTGTGCAGCCATCGAGAGGCTCCTGGAGCATCGAGCTGCCTTAGCCAAACCCAGGCTCCCTGCTATGGCTGCTTCTACCCGGGTACCCACGAGTAGAGGGGGACTATGGGGCTGTAGTGGCTGTTGCCGTTTCACCATCTTCCTTTCAGAGGGCACTGGAGGGGCCGGGTCAGGTAGGCAAGGGAAGTCTTGGGTTGTGAGGAGGAAGGTCAGAGGGAGAAGCCAGCTTTTAAGGTGAGACCAAAAGGAGGGTTTGGGTAGAGCCTGAGTGAGCCACGGCCTTGGTCTTTCTCAACCTCATCTATGATTCTTGGTGTGTGGTGGGAATCTGAGGGCTTCCCACCTTTCCCTGGAGCTCTGCGCAGACCAGCAACCACCGGGAATCAGGGCATCCGGCCTGACCCGACACAGCTAGAGAGCTGACCCAGTCTACCCTCTGACCTGTCTCTGTGACAGGGAGGTCTCCCTGCCTAATGCAGCACAGGCACTGAGCTGACCTCTTGCCCCCAGTGACCCCAGACACAGCCCTCTCCCTCCTCTGACCCGTGCTGTGGTTGCTGGTGCCTCGGGTACTGACTACCCACCCATCAGGCTGCTGTTCGGCTTCCTGTCCTGTCCTAAGCAGTCAACATCCTAGTAGCAGTCACATTGTGAGCAGGCTCCAGACACACAGTTCACAGCCCTGGGAGGGGTCTCCATTCCCTGAGCCTATTTAATAAGTGTGAATGGAGAGTCTCAGCGTGGTATCTGGCCTTGCCCAAAGCCCATGCCCTGAGTTCAGAGGCAGAGATTGAGACAGGCACTTGTGTGGACTCGCCTGGGTGGCCCCAGTGCAGCAGAATGATAGCCTGTGCTCATGTTCCCACGTCTCTCCCCGACAGGGACCTGGAACGGCACCACGAGGGTTGCCATCAAAACTCTGAAGCCAGGCACCATGTCCCCAGAGGCCTTCCTGCAGGAGGCCCAAGTCATGAAGAAACTGAGGCACGAGAAACTGGTGCAGCTGTATGCTGTGGTGTCGGAAGAACCCATTTACATTGTGACAGAGTACATGAACAAGGGTAAGGTCTGAGCCCGGGGTGACCTTTTCAGGTGCCCACGCAGGGCGGGCCAAGGGCAACTTACTCCTTACCCCAGACCACCCCAATGAGTGTACGCTACATCAGGGACTGACTGCCTCTCTCCTTTTGTAAATAATAACAAATCTAGTGGGTTTTTTTCTAAAAGACGGCTTCTTTTGTCCTTTCCCACTGTCACGATCCCTGTTGTTGCTGGTTTGGTGGCACACACCTGTAATCTCAGTGCCCGGGGGTTGAAGCAGGAGATCGTGAGTTTGAGGCCAGGCTGGGTACATAGCAGGACTGTCTCTGTCTTGGTAAGCAGCAGTGTGGGGCTGAGGTTGTAGCTGGGTTGGTAGAGTGCTTTCCTAGCTTGCACAAGGCCCTGGGTTTGGTCTTAGGTTTGATCCCCAGTACTGCAAGAATTAGGCACACACCTGCAATCCCGGCACCGGGGAGATAGAGGTAGGAGGGTCAGGAGTTCAAGGTCAGCCTATAGAGTTGGGTTGCTTGAGACCCTGTCTCAAAACAAAAATATATGTACAGCATCCACATTACCTACCCCAGAGTTCCCTGCTGTCCTTAGTGCTGTGACTCTCCATCCAGCTTCAGCCTCAGGCAGCCACTGGCTAGCCGGGTTTGGTCCTGATAAACCTGTTTGTCTTGGGCTTTGCACATGATCTTTTGCATCTTATAACCCCCTGTTGTGTCTGCCTGACCTCCTCCCTACCCCACTTACTCCAAGGGCCCAGTAGCATTCCTTGATCTAGCTCCCTGGAGTCTTGGCCTTTGAGCAGCCCTGGCCAGGGTCTGGAAGCCACAGTTTCCTGCACAGGGAGACCCAGGCAAGGCTAGAGCTGGATCTCTCTCTCCAGGGAGTCTGCTGGACTTTCTCAAGGGGGAAACGGGCAAATATTTGCGGCTACCCCAGCTGGTGGACATGTCTGCTCAGGTGAGTCTCCTCTTCCACCTTCCTACACCTTTGGCTCTCGGGCTCAGTGCGCCCCCTTCAGGATGCCTGCTTTCATTACACCAGACTCTCACCTGGCAGGCGCCTGGGGTGGTACGCCACATCTGGGAATCAGAGGCACATACACATAATTAAGAATAAAAATAAAATATTAAAAGTTTAAAATTTATTACTTCCATTTGCTAGATGAGGAAACCGAGGGACAGAGAGGGGTCTTGGGACAACAGGCAGGACCTGGCACGCATCTGTGTCTATGGGTCATCTGGGGCCTCTTTTGTATATACTCGCCTGCCCGCCTGGCTGTGTCTTATTGTGACCTCCCATTGCCCTTTGCTGTCCCCTCTCCCCCTGAGCTTTGGTCTACCTTTTCAAGCCAGTGCTGTTTATTATAAGCTGAATGAAGTTCCTTGCTTGAAAAGACACGAGGTGGGCAGGGTGTTTGGGCATCCTTCTATCCTTCTATCAGGAATAACCAGCCCGAGACACCGGCTTACAGCACTGGGACGGGTGTGGGTTAGCCCCTGAGCCAGGCTCTCTGTCTCCACAGATCGCTTCAGGCATGGCCTATGTGGAGCGGATGAACTATGTGCACCGGGACCTTCGAGCCGCCAATATCCTAGTAGGGGAGAACCTGGTGTGCAAAGTGGCCGACTTTGGGTTGGCCCGGCTCATAGAAGACAACGAATACACAGCCCGGCAAGGTGGGGGTGCCTGGGGGTTATCCGATGGTATCCGTCTGTCAGGTGGAAGTGAGAGTCATGCTCCTGCGGCAGACTGGTAGTGAGTGATACCCTGTGCTTTCTTGCTTGTAGGTGCCAAATTCCCCATCAAGTGGACCGCCCCTGAAGCTGCTCTGTACGGCAGGTTCACCATCAAGTCGGATGTGTGGTCCTTTGGGATTCTGCTGACCGAGCTCACCACTAAGGGAAGAGTGCCCTATCCTGGTGAGGAGGCTATACCTGTGTCCCTGACCTTGGCCCTGGGGGCAAGTCTCACCCTCCCCCAACCAACACGCCGCCCCTGGGCTTCCTCTTTCCAAGCTGATCTCTGATCACAGGCTGCCTTTTGTCAGGACTCAGCCTCAGAAGCGGGGTTCTGTACACCATAGGGTCAAGGCTGTCTAGGCTGTGTCAGTCTCTCTGGAGCCATCTCTTCATTGCCCTCTCTGTTCATAGGGATGGTGAACCGTGAGGTTCTGGACCAGGTGGAGCGGGGCTACCGGATGCCTTGTCCCCCCGAGTGCCCCGAGTCCCTGCATGACCTTATGTGCCAGTGCTGGCGGAAGGAGCCCGAGGAGCGGCCCACCTTCGAGTACCTGCAGGCCTTCCTGGAAGACTACTTTACGTCCACTGAGCCACAGTACCAGCCCGGGGAGAACCTATAGGGACTGTGTGCGCAGAACTGTCACCTCTAGGCTTCCGGGTGTTGCCTCCGATGCACCTGCCTCCCTTCATCCTCTCTCTGGGGCTGCGTTGCCTCGGCAATGCCCCTTTTGGAGCATGGAAGGGCTTCAGGGATGGGGCAGCCTGGAAGGACAGGTGGAGGCTGGTACAGTGACTGTCCCATGCCTGCCATGGCCACAGGCTCTCTCTGTGCATTCTCTCTGGAGTTAGCCTGCTTCTCACAGGACACTTGTGACAGCAGAGCTGGGGGTGGTTTTCCAGCCTCGACCCACTGCGCTCACCTGGCACTGCCCCACTTTCTTCACCCTGGGTCTGTTTCAAGCCGGCCAGAGAGCCTTTCCAAAGAGGAATGAGGCCCAGGCCTTGGCTATACGTACTTCCTGCCCCTGGCCATCCTTGTTGGAGGCTTCTGGGTGGAACACTGGGTCTAGAACCTTCTTCCGTGGCTCTCAGGCAGCCCAAGGCCCAACACCAGTTGGGATAAGTGTCAGAGTGAGCACCCCCTCAGCCCGTCCTCCACAAGGGACCCTTGAGATCACTGACACATCACCCCCATTTCTCTGCTGGAAAAAACCAGAATCCAGGAGGGGTTGTGACCTGCCCAAGACCAAGGGCAGTTTAGGGTTGAGGTGGGCTTGGCACCTGGTGCTCCTTCTGTTCCTCAGGAACTAACGAGAACTGTCCTCCAAGGCAGGGGGCAGGGTGGGGCCTGAGAGTGGCTTCAAGTCGGCAGGGTTCTGCTGCCCCTGATGCTCATGGGTCTGTCCCGGGGAAAGAGGCAAGCAGGAGGCTGAGCCAGGAGCGAGGGGTAGAAAGTGGTGGTGTGGAACAGGCTTCTGTTTGTCACAGTGTGGGTGGGCTGGGGTGGAGGGAGCTCTCAGGCTGCAGAGACAGTCAAGTAGAAGAGGAAGAGCTAAGGGGTGTGGAGTCCTGCTCCTCCATTTGTCCTGATCATTTCAACACCTGGCCCTTGCTCTCCTGCCCGTGCCAGGACTCCCTAACTCAGGGAGGGAGGGGAGGTCCTTAGCTGGGGGAAAGGAGGCGAGGGTCCTTACTGCTGTGTACCAACACTGACCCCGCCCTCTCTGAGCTGTACTCTCTGCCCGTGACTATGGCCTCTGTCATTGCTCCGTTCCAACCACCCCCCCCCCCCCCCCCCGTATTGATAGATCCACAGCTGGGCGTCCAAGGGGGTCCTGGAACAGCAGACATCTGACTGTCTGGTCCCTGGCTCCTCTGACCAGCCCTTAGGCTATGTGGTGGCTTCTCTCTGCCTCAGTGTCCGGGTCTGTAAGGTGGGCAGTTGATGATTTGTGGCATCTCAACCAAGGGCCCCTGTGTGTGTGTGTTTGTGTGTGTGTACACATATCTGTGCCTGTGTGTCTTCCCTTGTGTCCATATTTAATGTGTAAGAACATCCCTACTCTATCCCAGACACGACCATTTCACCCATTGCCCCATCACAGCAATAATGTCCCCGCTACTGGGGACCCGAGCCAGCCAGGCCATGTTTGCAGGGAAGGATGCCAAGCAGGGCCTGCCCTGACAGTTCCACTTTACTCCCATATTCTCCCCGTGCTCCTGGCGAGCCTGAGCTTGCCACCCGGTTCTCCCTGCCCGACTCCAGCTGCCCAAGGACCTTTGTGTAAGGTGGCCTCAACTGTCTGGTTTTCTTTTTTTCTTTCTTTTTAACAGTGTTTTGTAGATTTCAGATGACTATGCAGAGGCCTTGGGGACCCCTCCCCAGCTCTGGGCAGGGCCTGGGGATCCCACATTCCATGCCCAGGCTTGGGGGAGGGGGACCCAGACTTGTTGTACATATTTTGCATACTGTCTGATTAAACACAAACAGACCTCAGTTTGGTCAGCAGTTTATTGGACATCGACTGTGTGTGGGAATAAGAAGAGTCGTGGATGTGAGGGAAGCCGGCAGTCAGGGTCCTTGACCCCTGCAGCTAGTGGCTTCTGGGCCTGGAACTGATCAGATGGGGCAGATGCGGCATGTCCGCACTTACTTGAGGATCTGGAGGAGGCACCGAGTCCAGGGCAAGGATGTTTGTGAGATTCAGGACCCTGGCAGGATGGAGCAGAACTGCCTAGCATGCATGGAATGTGTTCCTGGGTAATCTCCAAGGCTGTGGTGTGTGTATGTGTGTGTGTGTGTGTGTGTGTGTGTGTGTGTGTGTGTGCGTGTGTAGGCGGGGTGGGGTGGTCCAGGTGAGCTGTGTGTGCTTTGTGGAGAGTTCCTATCTACCCCCATGCAGTGTTCTCTCTAACTTTCCCTTCCCACTCTCAGTCTCTCCTCCAGAGTTCTCACACATCTCCAGCTTCATATTCAGGGACGGGGCTTGTTCGACTCTGAAAAATCTCTTATCTCTCACAAGCTACAAACTCCCATTCAATCTTCAAAACCCGTCAGAGGCCATAGAAGGCCATGCAAGTTTTCTCTAAGCTCCGGAATTGTCAGGAATTGCCACGTCATAGCTGTTTACACCGGGCTCCATCCCCTGGACCAGGTGCTGGGGGGCTGGGTGAGATGCCCCCAGACCCAACCCATGGGAGTTGTCTATGCAGGGAAGGGAGGCAGTGGTCACTTCTCTCTGTCCACCAATTCCTTATCTGGTTTCCAGTTCCTCACTCTGGCCCGTGGTAACTGCTTTCCCAGGGCCCTGCCTGTGAGAGATGGGGACAGGTGCAAGGAGCCGAAGCTCTGCCTGGCCTTCAGTTGCTTCCCTGAACTGCTTCAGGGCCAGGACCCTGGGGCCCTTCCTGTTGGGTTTGCTTCCACTTGGCATACATTTTTCTTCCAGGAAAACATTTCCCTGTGGCAAGAATAATGTGCCTTTCTTCTTGTAGCGTAGGACAATTCAGAAAGGCACAGACAAGGAAAAACTGAAACCAAAAATCACTTGTACCCCAGACTCATCTGCCCCTCCTGTCCGGTTGGCAGGGCATCTCCCCAGGGTGTGTGCAGTGTCTAGGCACTCACCCTTGTCTCTTGGGTCTCTTTGTCCCTTGGGTCCTGTGTACTGGCTCACAATTGAGCTGCTGGTCACAATTGAGCTGCTGGCCCTCAGTTCCTTCATAGAAAAACTCGGACCAGAGTTTCAGCCTGGGCTCAGCACTGCTGCAGCCCCTGCATGTGTGCTTGTGTGGTGGTGTAGAAACTACTCGTGGCTTGCAAGTTAGCCTGCCTTCTGTGTGCTCCTGCCTTCCACTGGGGGATACAGTGGCCTCCCTGCTCTCAAACCAATAGCCACTATTTTCTATAATTGTATCTGTGTGTGTGTGTGTGTGTGTTCCTAAATACACAAATGCGACCTGTGCAGTCTATGTACTGTTACTTGTCTGTCTGTTTTCAGGGCTGACCACTCTGATCTTGGACACCCCGTTGGCATGCTCTCCCCTGGGGAAAGCTATCTCTCCTACTCAGTGTTCCATAGTGGCCTGTGGTTCTTTGTCTAGGATTAAGGTTTGGTGAGCTGTCCCCCCTTCTGTGCCAGCACTTCTGTCGGTGTCATCCTTGTTCAGGTCCTGTTCAGGCAGGCATGTTGGTGAGACTTCATTTCTGACACTGTGAGGAGTCACACTCTCACGGCAGGCTCTGTTTCTCTGGCTCTCAGTCTTTCTGTCCGTCCCCTCTGCCTCTTTGGTGCTGGTGTTAAAGTCCTGTGTCTGCTGGAAGGTGGAGGTGCACGTTGTGTTCCCAGCACTCGGGAGGCCAAGGTTGGCAGAGCTCTATTGAGTTCGAGGCCAACCTCGTCTACATACAGAGCAAGTTCAAGGATAGCCAGGGCCACACAGAGAAACCCTAAAAAAAAAAGTCCTGTGTCCCATTTTCTTTTGTTTGTTTCATACTCCATACTCCGGGTGTATGTATGTGTGTGTGTGAGAGAGACATCTCTCTGGCTCTGTTTCTCTGTCTCTCTCTCTGTCTCTCCCCCCTCCCCCCAATCCCAGCAGGTCTGTCTTTTTCCCATTCATTCATTCATTCATTCATATCACAGACAAATGCACATGGCTTTGATGTCTGCTGGTCTGCAAGGGGTGGCCCCAGCCCCAGCCCCTATCCTGTCTTCTATCCTGCAGGCCTGGGTTTCTGCAAAGCTCTTCAACCCCCTGCCCCTTGATGCCTCCTCCTTCCCTCTCTCCTAGCTCCGGCTCTGGGGGTCACTGCCATCGGCTGGCGGGGGGTGGGGGGGTGGGGGGGCTGGGTGTTGTTTCCTCTTACTCCCATAGTTCTTCTGAAAACATTAACAGTGGAGCGGCTGTTCCTACCCAGCTGTGTGTGTGAAGGAGGGAAAGGGGCAGACAGAGGCCCCTGTCCACTCTTCCTTCCTCTCCCTGTCTCCAGGGAGCTGAGCTGCCCACTTTCGGTCATGTCAGCTTTTACAGACTGTGTGCATGCATGTGTGTGTGCTTGGTATGGGTTAGGGGGGCTTCACTCACCCATTTCCTGTCGGCTTCCAGGTCTCCCTCTCCATCCTGATTATTCCAGATGTGTGGGCTTCCCTCCGTGCCACCCACCCCCTTCCCCTCTGTTTTTATAATCTGCAAACCCTGGAAGCTCGCTTCACCCTCCCTTCCTCCAATGCGCAGGGAACATTGTTTCATCCATTCCCTCCCTCAGTCCATCCATTTGTTCCCTTGACAGATTTGTATGGCGTCCCCAATGGGAGTGACTTAGGGGCTAGAAAACAAGCTGGGCCCACCAACCACCTTCTGTTTAAATGACAAGACAGGACAGATGCTGAAGTCCCCAGGCCTCAGGAGAATAGAGACAGGCCCTCCTGAGCTTGTCTGGATGGTAGAGTAGAACTTCAGGGAAGTAAAAGTCTGATTACCCGTGGGGGTGTCTATGTGTGTGCTTGTGTGTGAGCATGTGTCAGTGTGCGCGTTTGTGAGCATGTGTCAGTGTGTGTGTTTGTGTGTGAGGATGTGTCAGTGTGTGTGTTTGTGTGTGAGCATGTGTCTGTGTTTCTGCATGTGAGCTTGTGCCTGTGTGTGAGTTTCCTTAGGTCTAGACTTCCCGGCAGCACCTGACCTCCCACAGTCCAGGTGTGTGAATCCCCTGAGTTGTGTGTGGACTGTGGTACATGTGGGTGTGGCTACAATTTGTACTGTGGGAGTATGACATGTGGAGGGAGACCTCTGATAGGTGAGGTGTAGTGGGGTACATAGCTTATGTATGGTGTGTGTGGTGTGGTGGGTGACACACAGTGTGTGCAGCAGGGTTGTGATGTGACTATAGGTTTGAAGGGTGTACAAGGCATGTATGAAGCCTTGGTGGTGTGATGCTGAGCCTTCCCTGTGCCTGGATCCCTTTCATGGCGTGGACAGAGATGATTCCATGTTACCTGTGTTCAGACTTTGCACACACACACACACACACACACACACACACACACACACACACACACACCCCCGCATTCAGCCCTCTCCAGGGTCCTGCCTCCTCCCTGGCTGTTTCCCAGTCTTTCTTTGTCTCCTGTGTCTCTGCCCCGGGTTACAGCCCTGAGTGTCTCTGGCGCTGATTAGTTTCAATTGAGCTGTGATTGCAGAGCCCCTCCCTCTGTGCGCCTGCAGCATCCTCTATGCCCCTCAGCACTCTTCATCAATCTCTGCCCACTCCCACCCCCCAGCTTGTTCAAGTCCCCTCAGGCATGGCCTCTTGGTCAGGCTCCTGCCCTGCTCTGGGCAGCTGCCTCCTCTTCCTTAGCTTTGGGGTCACCGTCATTGGTTTGGAAGTGTTTTTCATTCCCGGGGCTCTTCAGAAAGGGCCTATTGTGAAGCAATTGTTGCTGCCGCCCATGTGTCTGACTCTGGGAGAGTGTGGGGGGTTGGGTGGGGTGGGGAGACATGAGAAGGGTCCTTGCAGCTTCTGCCATGTGGCTTTCATGCCCATCTCTATGGGCCATGGGTGCCCATCTGGGTACTCAGTGCTCTTTGTTTCCGTGTGGCCAAGAGCAAGTGCGCTGGAAACTTGAGACTCTGAGCCTCTCCCTGCCTTGCCTGTCTCCAGGGTGCTTCTGAAATCTGCCTGGCCCTGCGTGTGCAGCATTCAGAGGTGTGTGTGTGTGTGTGTGTGTGTGTAGCTGCCTGGCAACATGTCATCTCTGTCACTTGCTCTAATCCTTTGTCCCACTCTGGGGTCCCACCCCCTTTACATTTTCTTTTGGTCAGCACACACTGAAGCTCCTGTGAGTGAGCATGGGTGAGCCCCAGCCACTGTCTGTACTGTGTGCCTGGCCTGCAGGCTTGCCCCTCTCCCGGGACCCTTTGGGGTAGGAGGGCGCTCTCCCAGGCTTTGTACAGGGTTTGCTTATGCTCTACCGATATGTTCCAAGACCCACCTGCCCATCCTTCTGTCCTACCGTCCTCCTGTTTGTTCAAGAGTCATTTAAAATTTTTTTCCTTTTATTTATGTATTTAGTGTGTGGGTATGTGAATCAAATAGGTTATCAGGCTTGGTGGCAAGTGCTTTTATCTTCTGAGCTATCCCTCCAGACAGTCATTTGTATTTCAGACATTACATGGTTTTCGTTTGTCTGGGTGGTGAGTATGTGCTACACCACGTATGTAGGGGTCCAAGGACAACGTGTGGGAATTACTTCTCTTTTGTTTTGTGGGTCCCGGGGACTGAACTCAGGTCTTCAGGTTTTGTGCTAGGTACCTCTTCCTGCTGAGTCATCTCACTGGCACTCAGAAATGATTTCCAGGCTCCCATTTGGGGTCACAGTGCAGAGTCCAGGCATCCAGGACCCCTTGCCTACTGCCCAGCCCCCTAACCCTCACGGCCCACTTCTTCCTTTCACTTCCAGCCCTGCTCCCACTCCCTACCCCGCAGGCCACAGGCATCTCTTAAGGCAATTCCCCACTGCCTGCTAAAGAGTTTTGTGGTCTCTCCTTGCAGATAACAGTCTGCTCTTTCTCTGTGGTCCTACTGTGTGTGTTGCTTTTGTCCTGGCCTTACTTACCTGGGTGGCCCAAGCAACCTCACATGTGAACCTACAGTTGCCACCCTATCCCGTGAATATGTGTCACCTTCTTTTTCTTGACCTCTTCCACTTTAAATCAGGGTACAGCTTGTTGACCATGGGATAATTGACTCTGAATTTTGTGATTGTCCCATCTCTGGTTGACATTTGTTTTAAATCTCAAACAAATGTGAGGGTGTTTAAAAAAAGTATTTACAGAGTTATTTAGGAGTCGTGTGTGTGTGTGTGTGTGTGTGTGTGTGTGTTAGCTTCCTCCTGTCTCTTTCTGCTCTCCCCATATTTCACTGAATTCTGCCTCTTTGCTATATGTCAGAGAGAGAGAGAGAGAGAGAGAGAGAGAGAGAGAGAGAGAGAGAGAGAGAGAGGGAGGGAGGAAGAGAAGGAGGGAGAAATGACGGGGAGGAGAGAGAGGGGGAAGGAGACGCAGGGGGGACTCCTCACCATCTTGGTCCCTCTCTGCTTCTCCAACCTCTGCCCCTCTCTCTTTCTCTCCCGCCACTCCTGGGCACTCCCCACTAGACAGTTTCAGGGGAGCCTGGCCAGATTTCTCAGCTGTTGCCTCTCTATCACCTCTTTTGCTGTCTCTGAGGGGCAGAACAGGATTCTGGCCTCCATCCTTCCTGTCATCCGTCTCCTTTGGAAGCTCCTTGCTCCCTGGTGTAGCTTGGCTTTGAGTTGGGATCTTGGAATCAAGTCTCAGACCCACACACCTCACCTGGCCTGTCTTTCCTGCCCCCAGATGTCCCCTTAGACTCCATGTTGTCTCCACTCCTGGAAGGTTTCTTGTCTGGATCTCCTTCTCAGCCTGTGACGCACTGGCCTTTCTGATGCCCCCTGACTCGTGGCTCTCATGAGCTTGTGGGCCTTCTCCCTTCTCCTCACCCTGCTGTAATTGTCTGCAGCCTCCAGGAACACCAACCCAGCCTCCTCTACCCCCCAGAGCCCCTTCTTGCTCCTCCTCCTTGCCCAACAACCCTGTCCCTACTTCAGGGCTCAGCACCCTCTCTGAAGGAACCACTCTGGTATCTGTCACCCAAGTCCAGGTCTCCCAACACTCCTAATTTACACTAAGCAACCCCACTTTTGTGTTGGTCTTGCCTACAGACCCCTAGTATAGCCCCGACCACCTCACTCAGAACCCCAACTTGATTGACATACCCTCTATGTCCTATTTATGAGTCCTCCCTAATAGATCCTGCCTCCCCTCTGGGGCCCAGCTTCCCTGACACCTGTCACCTGCCTGGTACAGGGGCTACCCGTGGTCTCCCTTCACCAGGCTATCGGGCTATTCAACAACTGACTAGTGTCTGTTGGGGCAGCCCCGAGAGGTAGATAATTGGCTTGGGCTGGAGAGGCCACACAGCACGTGTTCTGCCTCACTCTCCTCATCTGCATCTCCCAATGTCCTCTGCTTCCCTTCCCTTCTCTGCGTCCATCCTTGGGGTGTGTCTGGTGTCTGAGGGAGGTTCTGTGAGCTCTGGCCCCAGACAGAAGATTGGAGTCTGTCACCTCTGGGTGTTGGACTTTCTCTCTGTGGGTCAGTATACATATAGCTTACATGTGTCAATGGGCATGCATCTGGCACTCCATGCATTGGGGTGTAGACCCAGCTGGCCTTATTTGCCCATCTTTATGTGGGTCACTGGTCATTCTGTCAGTGTAAGTGGTGACTTGGGTGTCTGTGTTCTGTCTGGGTGGTGAGGTGTCTTCCTTTTCTCTGTGGTGAACTCACCACCCTGCTGTCCTGCCTACTCCTTCCCTGTGGCCTTCTTCCTTGTAGCCCCTCTCCTGGGGACTTTGCTAGGGCTTGCATGTCAATGTCTGTGCCTGGCGGCCTCTCAGGCAGTGAAGTGCGTCATAGCTCTGACTGAGATGGCTGAGCGTGGGCTCAGCTTGCGTGCATGCGTCATCCTGAGCCCTGGTGGAGTTGGGGGGGGGGTCTCGCCTCGCCTTGAAGCTCCCACTCTACCAGCTCTCTAGCTCCCTCCCTACCTCCCTCCCTCCCTTTCTCCCTCTTTCCTAAGCTTTCTTCTTCCTTCCAGCCTTTGTCTGTTCCCTGTTGCTTCTCCCCGTAGCTCCTCACTCTGCCCCCTTCCCCTCTGGTTACCTCTGCTGCAGAGCCAGTGTTGGAAGAACTTTTGGGGTTCATCTGAATATTCCATCCAGTCCCACAGGGATGGAACTGCTTGGGGCTTCTCGTGGACTTTTTTTCTTTTCTTCACCTGTTCTCCCTAAGGTCTCTAGGGCACCCCATCACAGAATGCAGTTCCCAGTACTAACCACATGTACGGGAAGACACCAGCTTTCCTTGGCCAGCTGCTCGTCCTGGTCTCCAGCCTCTTCTGCCACTAGCCCTTGTTTTCCTCTGCCCAACCTTTACTTAAATGTGATGAGCTGCTTCTACCTCAGGACCTTCATGCATACGGTTCTCCCTGCCTGGAACCAGTTGCCAGAGGCTTGCCTGCTCTCACTGCCTCCTTTAGGTCTCTGCTCCTGTGTCTCCTCTTCAGAGAGGCCTTCCCTGGGGTCCTGCTGTCCTTAGCAAGACACCCTTTGTCTGACTTCACAGCTGTCAAATAATGGGGTCCCCTTTAGGTGTAGCCTCTGTGTCTCTTCCTTACATGTTGCCTCCCCCCTAGCCCCCACTGGTTCTCAACCTCCAGTCTGTCCCTCCAGGTTTTGTTCTCCTCAGGGACAACCTGCTTCCTAGCTCCCTGAGCCTCCACCTGTCCAAGCCTCAGGGCCTCCGCACTTTCTGTGATACTGCCGCCCTCTTGCCCCTACTTTTTGAATTCCAATGTATTTTGCTATTTCTTTTTTTAATTAAAAACTTTGAAATCCAGATGAAATCCATACAACCTGTAATCACCTTCTGGAAGAGAGTGTTCCTAGTGTGTGGGGACACCGCCACTCGCCTGTCCCCCTCCCTGTCTGTCCCCCATCAGCACACTGGCCGTTGGACGTACCATGTGACTCTGGTGGGTTCAGGCTCTCCCCCGTGGGAGACTGGGAGTTTCCTGATTCACTCCTTATCAAGAGGACCATGACCTTTGCTATTTTTAGCAGCCACACTCTGGCCGGGATGATCCAGGTCACCCAGGCTGGCTGTGGACTGTGGCCCTCTGAGTCAGTGGCTCACAGTCTCCTTTCCTGGCTGACACTGCTGCACTCCCAAGCATCACTGCTGCTCTTTGATGGTCTCTCCCGCTACCCTTGGCTGGCCACCTAGCCCCCATCTCTCTGTCACCCTCTCTAGACACCAGCTCTTCCTCAGTCCCCTCGGTTTGTCCCTCCTCTGCTTCAGTCCACTCTGTCCCTTGGAGCTCTGGGGTGGGTGCAGTTCAGGCCTTAGCCTTTTGGTGGCATACGTTCCACACCTCACTCTCCTTTGTCACCAGCTGGGATGGCATGTCACCACCATACGATGGGCAGTCACACACCTTGCCCTCAGGACCATTGTACCTGACACCTTCCCTGGCCATAGGGTCAGGCCTGACCCTCCTTGGGCTGTCGTCTGGCTGCAAGTCCCCTCCCCAGACCTGTGAATGGTTCCGATGCTTCGGGTCTCTTAACTGTCTGACACCTACGCGCTTAGCATCCTCCCTCTGAGGTATCCCTGGGGAAGAGCTTCAAGAACAGCCTCCACCAGGCTGTGTGCTGGAAGCGTCCGCAAGTCCATCGGAGTCCCATGAACCAAGTAGTGTTCAAGTGCCAAGAGGGGCTCTCCTTCAGCACCTGTGGAGAAAAGGGGCGTGTCCCGTGCCAGCCCTCCTGAGGGACATGTCCCAGGCCAGCCCTCCTCAGTGTCTGCCCCCTTTCTCATGTCTTAGTGTTAGCTGGATGGCTCTGGACATGAGTGAGCACCAGAGATGCATGTGTGCACAGGAGATGCTGCTGGAGAAGATAGGTCTCTCTTCTCTCAGTAGGACTGTCTATCTGCCTGTCCATAGGACTGTACTGTTTTCTTATCTGCTCTAGTCCTCCGGACTCTTTTGATATTTAAGGGGGAGAGTCGAGGGGGTGTTGTGTGGGAGTCCCTCTGGCCTTCTCCAGGGGATCTTGTTTTTCTTCTCTGGGAGCCAGGCTTTTATCTTTCCTTCAGTGTGTGTGTGTGTGTGTGTGTGTGTGTGTGTGTGTGTGTGTGTTCACAAGTGCTTCTTCCCTCGATTTCCTCTGTATATATAAAGCACTGCTTGGGAGGGCTGCTGTACCATGTCCCCTTCCATGGCTCTCGGGCCCCTACCCTCCGCACCTGCATGTCCCCATTCTTCCCTCCTGGTTCTTGGTGTGCGGGCTGAGCTGTCAGCACCTTTCCTTGCCCTGTCTTCAGTCTCTCTCTCTCTCTCTCTCTCTCTCTCTCTCTCTCTCTCTGCTGCCTGTTCTTCCTTCTCCTCTTGGCCTATCTCCTTCCAGCTCATTTTTTCCAGATGTGCCACATCTGACTGTTCATGCCTCATGGGTCTCCACTCATTTCCCCAGTCAGGCTCTGCTCCTCTTCATCCAGCGATGCTGGCTCGTGTGTGTGTGTGTGTGTGTGTGTGGCTTGCCACCCGTGCCCTCCCACACTGTGTACTTCTGCTCTTGCAAGTTTGAGTAGTCCTGGACATGGCAAACAGCTCTCAGCACCTTCTTCTTTCTGCCCGCCCTGCCCTCCCCCTGGGGCTCTAGGACTGGCTTCCAGAGGACCCTTGCCTGCCTTGCCCCTGGCTCAGACTAGACTTAATACCACAGTTGAGCCTGAACTCCAAAGGAGCAGGCTGCAGCCTAACCTAACTCAGAAGCCTGTACAGAGGACAGGTGATGGATCAACACTTTGTGGACTGAGTGCTACAGTCATGGGGTCCAGGGCTCTTGGCCTTGTTGGTGTACGTCCCTCCGTCTAATCCTCCCATACCTGTGTGCTCTTATGCAGGTATGTGTGTACACTGGTGTGTGTGGGGGGGGGGGGGGGCTCCCGTCTCTGGGTTTCTCTAGCTTCACTTTGTTCTGCACCCCTTTTCTTTCCAGGAAAACATGGAACATGTAGGAGATACAGGGAGCAAGCCAGAAGATCCTAGTGCCCCCTTTCCCAGGGCGATGGTCCCTGAGAGTGTCCGCAGCATCAGCTGACAGTGCAGGCCCAGGGCTGTATGTGCTCTGCTCCCAGCTGCCTGCCCCTCCGCCTTGTCTCAGGCTTTCTTATTATCTGCCCAGGACTCTGTCCCTCTCCACCTCTGTCACTACCACTGGTCTCTCCCTGCCCCAGTCTGCTTCTGCCCTGCGTCCCTCCTCAGTCACTTCTTCATTCGAGTTTCACTGAATCTGACCGCCACTCTGGAGTCCTCTTAGGACACTGGAGTGCTCCTGTCTCTCTGTCTTTTGGTCACCTTCTGCTTGTCTTTCTTCTGCCTCCCTGTCCCACTGAAGCCCTTTCCCACTTCCGTTGTGTGTGCCCCTTACGTGCGTCCTTTCTGTAGCTGCCTCCCCACGTGCTCTCCCTATCTCCATGTGGTACTCATAGGTACTTTTGCTATTCAAAAACTAGAACACAATTTTCTCCTGAATTGTCAGCCCTGAGCACAAAAGGCTTTGTTACCTCGGTAATAAGAAAAGCCAACACAAATCCCGGACGTCACCGTCATGAGGGTGACCTGATCCTATTGTACTGTTGTTACTAAGTTGTGCAAGGTTGGGGTGGTATACTGGTGTGTCTGTTTGTCCCTCCCCAGCCTTCCCTCCCTGCTGCACCTCTCTCCGCCACCCTTTTTCTCCCTTAGAGATTTCTGGAATTTCACTCTCTGCTCATGCTGTGAGCCTAAAGGATGATGATAATAATGATGATGTGTCTGTCTGTCCGTCTATCTGCTTCTCTCTGTCTGTCTGTGTGCTGCCTGCCTCTCCCACTCCCACTGCTTCTGCAGCCCTCCCGCCTCCCATGGGCTTTGTTCCCGCTCCGTGGACAGCTTCGTTCTTTGTGAAATGACATTTATTGTTTTTCCTTCAGCTTCAGACAGAATACGTGTTCGCTGTGGAAAAAAAAGTAGAAAATAGCAAAAAGTACGTGCAGAAGAATATAAAATAAAACGTCTCAGCGTCCACCTCCCAGTGAGGGAGGGCCAGGGGGCTCTGGGGTGCCAGGGCACCTCTGCGTGGGCGTCTTTTCTTTGCTCTTTTTTTCCCTCTTACGCATCCCTGCTAACGCATTTGGGAGCCCTGGCTTGGAAGGAGGGCCTTGTCTGGAAAGTCCATCTGTGACACCTCTCTGCTTCTGTCTGGGGTGTGCGTGTTTAGGGGGGGAGCTGGGCTAACCGAGCAGAGGTGACACCCCAGAGTGGGTGTCCTCTCCCTCCCACTGTGCTCACTACTTTTGGAGGGGTGTGACTGTGCCCTTCTCCCTCTGTGTCTCCCTTTGTTCTTTGCTGTGGGAAATGGGATTGAGGGACCGGAGGCTTTAAGGTGTTTCTAAAAGATTCCCTGGAGAGCTGAGGATGGGCTGGAGAGTGCCTGGGTGGGAGAAGCTACTCACTGCCTTGCTCCTGAAGAGGACTGCAAAATACCTTTCTTTCTTTTCTTTTCTTTTCTTTTTTTTTTTTTTTTTTTTGGAGACAAGGTTTCTCTGTATAGCCCTGGCTGTCCTGGAACTCACTTTGTAGACCAGGCTGGCCTTGAACTCAGAAATTCGCCTGCCTCTGCCTCCCAAATACTGAGATTAAAGGCGTGCACCGCCACCACGCCCCGCACAAAGTACCTTTCTTTAGGCTCCCTGTCCTTTGCTTGTCCCCCTTCAAGGATCTCAGCTCCATCTTGCGTTGCCTCTGTCAACTGTTCCAAGGTTTCAGGGTCTAACACCTGACTTTAAACCTTACTCAGGCCCTCAGGAAAGTGACATCTCTGGCACAGTGTCTTGGCCTGCAAAGTGGGGTCAGGAAGGGCTTTAAGACCTTGTGTGACAGCACATGTGGAGAATGCTTGGTACACGGGGGAGCAAGTGCTATAGTGGATCCCGGGGTCAGGTAGCCAGATACCAGCTTGATGGCTGTCCTTCCTATTCTGGCTGGATCATGGTAGTGGGTCCCAGCCATCCATCCTGTCCCCTCCTCCCCTTTCTATACTGTACTGCCTTTTTGTACCCTGCCCTGTCCTATGTCACAGCTCAGTGGCCCACACACCTAGCACATGGGTCATCCCAAGCCCACAGATGGCCTTTTCAAAGCCAGACTGCCTGAAGTAACCCTATGCTCTCAGTACCCAGGTGTTGGGGGCCCTCTGGAACACTGGCTTCTGCCACCCAAGTTTAAGTGGCCCTCTTTTCCCAGAACATTTCCCTGGAGTCTGGCTTCTGACCAGTTCCCTTGTCCCGGCTTGGCCCTGGTTGGTGTGGGCCCCTTCAGTAGCCTGTAGTCTGCTTGGAAGTGTCTGGTATACAGAGGGAGCCAAGAAGGAGGGCAGCAAGGGGCGTGGCTCTGGAAGACAGAGGTTCTCAGCGCACTGACCCTGAGCCAGCTCTGCTCCTCTGCCTCCTCGAGGCTCCAGGAAGAACCAGGCCCACGAAGGCCATTCTTGATAGGACTTCAGATGGGCAATGGGGTGTGGAGTTGGCACCGGACAGGTCTGCATCTCAGGATCACGGTTTCTGGTAGACTCCTCACTCAGCCTTACTTTCTTCCAGACTGGATTAAAATTGACAGTACCCTTTTGCATAGGGGTGGTGGGGATCAAGATTACTGTACAGGAGTTAGATAACAGCCTTGCATGTGACCAGCACTCATGGATGTTTGCTCTTGTGCTGTGCATGTTCCTGCCACCGTTCCTGCCCTTTCAGACTGGGATCCTGTGTCCATTACTGGCCTGTAGTGGGTACTCCCTGGCTGGCATGTAAATAGGTAACACAAAGACCTGGCCAAGGCTTGTAGAGAGAAATACAGATGTGTGTGTGTGTGGGTGGGTGGGGCAAAGCTGGACCAAACTCAGAGGGGAATTGAATTCAACTTTAGATACTAGCAGTGAGAGAAAGATGATAACGATTTCTAAAATGAAAGACCTTGCTGGTCAGGGCCAGGCCTGGGGACAGCCCTGAGTCTGCCCTGCAGGTTCCAGGAGCAGTTACACTGATGGGCATAGTTGACTCAGGGGCTGGGAGTGGAGTCAGGAGGTGTATTAGTTAGGGTTTTACTGCTGTGAACAGACACCATGACCAAGGCAAGTCTTATAAAAAAACAACATTTAATTGGGGCTGGCTTACAGGTTCAGAGGTTCAGTCCATTATCATCAAGGTGGGAGCATGACAGCATCCAGGCAGGCATGGTGCAGGAGGAGCTGAGAGTTCTATGTCTTCATCCAAAGGCTGCTTGTGGAAGACTGTCTTCCAGGCAACTAGGGTCTTATACCCACACTCACAGTGACACACCCATTCCAACCAGGTCACACCTATTCCAACAAGGCCACACCTTCAGATGGTGCCACTCCCTGGTCCAAGGATATACAAACCATCACAGGAGGTGTGAGAAAGAGACCAAGAGACAGACAGGAGGTAGATGTAAATGAAGGAGAAACACAGGGAGACAGAAAGACAAATGGGACCTCAAGTATGGGCTGAGTGACAGAGGAAGACAGGAGCTTGAAGAAAGATCCTAAGATGGGAGTATGCCCAGGAGTGACAGGGAGTGTGCCCAGGGGTGACAGGGTGAGTTGCCACCTGAGGGGTGGTTTTGGTCTTGAGAAGAGCCCAGGCCAATGCTAGGAAACATCTTAGGAGTCCCTAGGGTGTAGTTTGACATCTGGGGCGAAGGCTGTGCTTTAAACCCGTGGGCCACTGGTAGCTAGCAGAAGCTGGGCTTGAGAGAGTTCGATCCTGTGACAGTGGGGGCTGTGGGGGGAGGGGGGGCTGCCGGGGGTGGGGTGGGGTGGGGGAGGGGCTGTTGGAAACATGGCCTGGCTGTAGGTGAGGAAGCTGAGTGTGCTAGACTGGGTATCAGTCAGGGAGGAAGGAAGAACTGTTGTACTCAGGTGCGGGGATGGAGAATGAATGGGAAAGAAATCATGGAGGCCTATGGGTAGTGAGGGCGGGCAGGAGGGAGGGCTTATCACAGAGACCAGAGACACCTCTGCCTTTACCAACACTGGGCCTCCAGCTCTTAGTTTGCTGTGGCCATCCCCTTTGCTGGGCCGTCAGCTTCCTTTCCATTCTTTGTCACATATCCTGCCAGTCCCCATTCAGGACAGCTGTCTGAACTGGAGATCCCAGGACCCTTGGGTGAACCTCTGTGGCTACTGTGACCACATTTTCTTGTGAGAAGCTCTCTTGCCAGTCCTGGTTTTCCCACAGACTGGGAAATTTCGGGGCAGGTCTGGGATGGAACCCCTCTGTCCCGGGCACACATGAAGCATCTGGAGATGCCTGCAGAGCATCTGGGATGATGACTCAATTTTCCTTTCCATCTGGAAAACTTGTACGCACTCTTCAAAGCCCAGGTCATGTCTCCTGTTAGCAAGTGGCTGACATGAAGTTACCCGAGCAAATTGTAACACATAGCATGGTGTGTCCTTTATTTACGCTGGCCTTCCTTATCCTTTGTGTGTGTGCTTATGTGAATTTTTTTGTTTGTTTGTTTGTTTGTTTTGAGACAGGGTTTCTCTGTATAGCCCTGGCTGTCCTGGAACTCACTTTGTAGACCAGGCTGGCCTCGAACTCAGAAATTCGCCTGCCTCTGCCTCCCGAGTGCTGGGATTAAAGGCATGTGTCACCACGCCCCGGCTGCTTGTGTGAATTTATGCATCATTTATATGCTAAGTCCTTGGAGCAGAAGGGGGTCATCAGATTCAAAAGGGACTGAAGTTCCAGAAAGTTGTGAGTCACTGTATAGGTGCTTGAAAGTGAATCTGGGTCCTTTGCAAGAGTAGTCAGTGCTCTAAGTCTCTGAGTCATCTCTGCACACCAAAGCTTAAAATTAAAAAAAAAAAAAGTTAGATATATGTGTCTCTGTGTGTACTGTGTGTGTGTGAGTGCCTGCTCAGGACAGAAGAAGATGTTAGATCTCCTGGAGCTGGAGTTTGTGAGCTTTTAAGAGCTGGACTCCAGCTGTCTGCATGAGCAGCAAGCACGCTGAATTGCTAAGCCACAGCTTCAGCCCCTACACCAGACTTCCTAAGATTCTGAGTGCCCCAAGGGCAAGAAAGACAATCTCTGAGACCAAGAGCAAGCTTGCCCGTGCCTTCCAAACACCTTTAATCCTTTAATCCCAGCACTGGGGATCCAGAGGCAGACAGATCTCTGTGAGTTCAAGGCTGGGGTACAAGGGGTACTCTGTCTCAAGAAAAAAAACAAAACAAAAGAAATGAACAACAACAAAAAACCTCAAAGTGAATTTCCCACAGTACTTACAAACTTCTTGATAGAAATGGCCCCCCAACTGCTTTGTATGCATGCCGTGGCTGTATAGTCCTCAGGACAGGATTGCAGACAGCATTAGTGTCTCCATTTTATACGGGAGGAAACCAAGGCTTAGAAGGGTTAAGTAATGCGCCCCAGTAAGGAGTGGACGTGAGACTGAATGTAAGCCATGTGACACCAGAAGATATAAGATGTACAGAGAGATGCCATGTAAGGCCTCTCCTCTCACAGTATCAAAAAACAGTCTTTATTCTGCATCTCCTGCCCAGCCCTGGGGCCCTGGACCCTCATTCTGTTCCTTCCTGCCGGGCAACTCAAGAACTTGTGCTGGGCTAACCCCCTCGGTCCTTCCCAGAAGCCCCCAAAGACAAAAACACAAAGCCAGCTCCATCTGGTTTCTCCCACAGTTGCTTCAAACCTGCCACTATGCCTGTATAGCAGTTTCCCCCTCCCCTCCCCTCCCTTCCCCCTCCGCTCTCATTAGCGCCTGGCCTCACCACCCACCGGGGCTGTAGACAGAGCCCCAGTCATCCTGGACCCCTCCAGCTCTGCCACCCACCACCCATCTGTCCCACTTGCTGGGGATTCTACCCCCTGGGATGCTCAGCGCCCCTGCTTTGGCCCCATCTCCATCCTCGCCCCTCTGCTTCTTGCTCAAACACCTGCTACTTCCGTAAGCCCCTTCGTCTGTAAACACGAGTGACAGCATGTTCCTCTTGAGATGTCTCGGGGATTAGTCAGACATGGAGGCGCTGTACAGCAGGGCCGGGTGCACAGTCCGTGGCTGTTGCTAGAGATTAAAGCACTAGTATTATCAATGATTCCTTGGCCTGTGAATGGGTGACCCCGAGGGCATGTCATTCTCTCCCCAGAACTCTCACCCACCCACCCCCTTTCTCAGAGCAGGAATCTTGATTCCTTTTGAACACAGGCCTTCTCTTCTCTGTAGCTGCAGGCCACGCTCTCCCATTTTTGAAAAGCACGCCTCCCCTGACTATCCCAGGATGTTGCTTTTCTTTCTCAGAAAAGCTGTGAGAGCCGGTGCCTTCCTCTACCAGCCTCTTCCAGAATTTCCCACAAGGTTAAGGCCATCCTTGGTACCCAAGTTGACATTTAGTCTATTTTTATTTTTATTTTTATTTTTTTTGAGACAGGGTTTCTCTGTGTAGCCCTGGCTGTCCTGGAACTCACTCTGTGGACCAAGCTGGCCTCGAACTCAGAAATCCGCCTGCCTCTGTCTCCCAAGTGCTGGGATTAAAGGCGTGCGCCACCACTGCCCAGCTTGGGACATGCGTTTTTACATGTTCCTGTGCGTGTGCATGCGGGCATTCACGCACACCAAGGCCACAGATCAATGTTAAGGGTCTTCCTCTACCGACCGTTCCCCCTTTTGGGTTTTTAAAGATTTATTTATTTTTACGTGTTTGAGCGTTTTGTCTGCATGCATGTGTCTGTACCATGTCTATGCCTAGTGCCTGTGGAGGCCAGAAGAGAATGTTGGGTTCCCCAGGAACTGGAGTTACAGAAGGTTGTGAGCCACCATGTGGGTGCTGGGAACCAAACCTGCAGAAGCAGCGGGTGTCCTATTGCTGAGGCATGTCTCCAGCCCTCTACCTTACTTCTGAGGTAGGCTCTGAACCCAGAGCTTGATGATTTGGTTCGGCTGGTAGGCCACCAAGCCTCAGGGATCCCCATGTCTCTGCCTCCCCAGAACTGAGGTTACAGTCATGTGTCACCATGCCTGGCTTTTGATGTGGGTGCTGGGGATCCCGACTCAGGCCTCCACTAAGCCACTTGCCCACACGCTCACAGCAGCATTTCAAAGCTGTTCTCAAAATCCAAGACACCCTTCTCCATCTGCCTTCATCTCCTTCCATGGCTAGCCCCTGGAGGAAAGCAGGGAACCCCAATTCCAGGCCCTTGGGAAGGTGAGAAACTCATCACTCACTCTTGCTGTGACTCTCTCCCTCTCTGTCTTTTCCTTAGGACTCTTGATTCACCCAGTCTTGTGACTCGAACCCTGCCTCCCAACACTTTTTTGTTTTCTAAGACATGGTCTCACATCTTCCAAAATGGTCCTGAAGGTCGCTCAAGGTCAAGGTCACTCTAGGATGACCTTGAATTGCTTATCCTCCTGCCTCTACCTCCTGCATGCTGAAGCTACAGGCACATACATACCCACATGCCTGGCTTATGGCCATTGCAGGTTGAACCCAGGGTTCTATACTCTGCCAATTGAGTTGTAATTTACATCCGCAAACCCCAGCGCACCTCTTATGGGTGACTCCTATCCTGAGGCCTAACCCCAGACTTCTGTGTCTGACTGACCCCCAGACATCCATGTGGAACCTCTTGCGTCTCTAAATGAGCCCCTGGTTTCCTTCTCTCCTGATCCCACCCCAGCCCCACTCAGTCCAGTAACCTTCACAGCTAGTGCCTGAGCAGGTAGCATGAGTTCACTTCCAACATGTCATCCCTCATTCCTAGTACCGTGTCCCCAGCCTTCCCCAGCCTCTCCTCTGCTCGTGGTTTCAGTAGCCACTCAGATGCAGTAGTCTCTGAACACTTTCCACCCTTGTCTTGATGCTGGGGCTCCTAACTACAGAATCAGTGTTTGCACGCTTCCTCAACACTGGCTATTTGGAGTTCCCTTCTGGGGTCCACATGCCCTATCATGGAAGAGACACCCTGTAGCGTTATTTTTGTTGGTTTTGTTCTGGGGATGGAACCCAGGGCCTCACACATACGCTACTTGTCAGTCTCCTCTTTCTGCATCTCTCCTCCTTTCCATTCTGAGACACGGGCTTGCTAAGCTGTGCAGGCTGGCCTGGTACTGACTGTAACCCATGGAAGTTTCGAACATGTGGTTCTCCCACCTCAGCTTTGCCAGTGACCTCTAGCACTCTTCATCCTGTCTTCTCTACCTCCACAGTCCTCTTCATCAGGGTGGCCATCCGCCTGACTTCATGGTACTCCTGTCACCAAAGCTTGCTTTCCTGGCTCTTTGTCTTACCTGTACTGTCTCCTGGTTACCTGGGGTGACTTCAAGCACTGTATGGGTGACATAGCTACACTCCTAGGCTGTCTCTCCCTCATCCTTAACTGGGATCACGTCTTTGACCTTGCTACCATAACTGCTTGGCTCTGAAATCGCAGCTCTGGCCTCTTGCTCCCAGCCAGCATCTGCTGCCATGAGCAGACCTTCCCTCTCAGCAAAGCTTTCATCCCCATTTGCCCCCGGCTTCTTCTCTCCTTGGCTCTATGCTCAGCCTTTTCCACCACCACCCTTGGCCGTGACATTACTCTCGGCAAGACTGCCTGGGGCCTCACCTGGGCGTCAAGCTCAGTGCTGGTTTCTCAGCTCTCCTCCTCTCCTCCCGGAGGCCATATCAGATGTGGCCTGTGACTTCCTCAATCTCAAACACCCCCTTTTCCCAGCGCTTGTGATCCTATGTCCTCTGAGGGGGTCCTCCTCAGGCTTTGTTGCTGGATCCTGATGCAAGCCCAACCTCTGAGCTCCTGGACACTCTCTGTCTTTCAGACCCTCCCTGTGCTAGGCAAGCACTCCACCACTGAGGCTACACCTCCGGCCTTGCTTTATTTTTGAGACAGAGTCTTGCTACACAAGCCAGACTGGCCTGAATTTACTATGTAGTCCAGGCTGGCCTTGAGCTTACAACAATCCTCCTGTCTATCTCCTTCTTGAGTCCCCTCTCCCCCTTGTTTGCACCCTTCCCTTAGCCCAGTGGTTCCTAACCTTCCTAATGCTGCGACCCTTTAATACAGTTCCTCATGTTGTGGTGATCCCCAGCCACAAAATTATTTTCATTGCTACTTCATAAATATAATTTTGCTACTGTTATGAATCATTAATGTAAATATCTGATATGCAGGATATTTAATATACCACCCCAAAGGGGTCTTGACCCACTGGTTGAGAACCACTGCCTCAGGGTCTCTTCCATCACTAACATGGCACACCCCTGTTTGCTGGAGACCCCCTCCCTGAACTCCAGACCCTGTTGCCATCAACTTCTCGGAGGTGTCCACAGAGCCCTCACAGTCACCATGTCCAAAGTTGAAGTCACCCTGTCCCTTGTAGTCAGCCCCTTTTTGACTTGTTCCCATTGACCTATCAGTGAAGTGGCGGGACTCCAAGGTCCAGGACATCTTCCTGGAGTCCCTTGTTTTTTCATGATTCGTGCCTGTGTTCCTCCTACTGATACTTCACTCAACTGGGATACCAAAGCTCACCAACTACATAGCACGGCACCCCCTCAGCCTCACCTTCCTCACTCAGGCACTGTCATTTCTTGGGAACACTGACCTGATCTTCTCCCTTGCTCCCCAGCTCCCTGCTTTTACTTCAGCTGCCAGTCCCTTCTCCACCCAGAACCAGGGGGCTCTCATTAGTCAGATCCTGTCACCTAATGCTCATAAGATCCAAATTTTGTGTCATTCCCTATAAAACCCGATCTGACCTGGCTCCTAGTCATCTCCATCCTTAACTGCCTTAAGACTTAGTCCTTGTGGCTCTTTCAGGTCACAAGACTTCCCAGAAGTCCCTGGGGCTGCCCTTCTCCCATCATTCCACACAGGCATTGACTGTACATCTGAAGTCGCCTGCCTTCTCTCCTGCTTGTGCATACCCCATCTTGTGGGGGAGCCCTCTGGGGTTGAACCCTCCATGAGGAGCATGAGTGTGCGAAGGTGCACGTGTGCATGGGTACACACATCTGTGCCTATCCCCCACACCTTGGCTCAAATACCTTCTTCCTTTCACTCCTTGTATTTTTGGTCTAACTTTGTCATTCATTTATTCATTCATTCATTCATTCATTCATTCATTCATCTGTTTCTTTTACACCATTATTTCGCTTTGAAATATTTTGCTGTGCTAGAGAGTTTGGTGTGTGATGTATTTGAGTGTCATATAGAAATCTTTTGTTTTGGTTTGGTTTGTTTTGGTTTTGGTTTTGGTTTTTCGAGACAGGGTTTTTCTGTGTAGCCCTGGCTGCCCTGGAGTAGACCAGGCTGGCCTCGAACTCAGAAATCCACCTGCCTCTGCCTCCTGAGTGCTGGGATTAAAGGCGTGGGCCACCATGCCTGGCACCACAAATCTTTTTTTATTCTGGGCTTGTATATGAATTTTCATTTTGCTTCGGAGTTTTGAGACAAGGCTTTATGTAGCTCAGGCTGGCCTCACACTCATTTTGTAGCTAACAATGGCTTTGACTGCCTGATCTTCCTGCCTCAGCTTCCAAGTACTAGGACTACAGGTACTGCCACCATCCTAGTTTCTTGTCAGATTCTGTCCTCATTTCTAGATTATTCCATCCCCCTTCTCATCCATCTATAAATATACTCATCCACCCACTAACTAATCCATCCATCCCATGTCCTGTCCATTCAGGCGTCCATGTCCACACATTGTCTGTCTGTCACCGTCTGTCCACTCACCCATCCATCCACCCATCACGTAACAAACATTAAGGTCTGTGTCAATCAGTGGGGAGCAGGTGTTCACTGTATCTGCTCAGAGCTTCTCATTTCCTTCCTCTCATAGTCGCTGCCTCTATCTTATTCCAACGCTCCAGTCTCTTTCACAGGGGACTCCAACCATTGGTCTCTCACTTCCTTCCCAGTGTTGCTTGGGCTGGGGGCTCCCCATCTCTAGATTACCATCTTTTATACTTTGTCCAGCTATGTCTTGATTGAGCCACATGAGTTGGTTAAACACCTGCTTCGTGTCAGGACCTGGCCAGTCCCGTGTATGTGTGTGCATGTGTGAAAGCGTGTTGTCTACCGTACCTCCTCCCCTTCACCTCTCATCTGCTTTCACAACTTGGGCCCTCACTGCACCTGCATGTATCTCCTCTGTCCCCACCTCCCATCCTTGGTGCTGGCAATGCTGCAAATCTTCCTGCTCCTGTCTCCAGCTGGCTTTGGTACCACAACACCCCCCCCCCCCCAGCATATGACAAGTTCACCACATCACATCACTTCCGTAGTGTGATGTGTTTCTTTCCCCATTCTCATTAGTGCTGAGTGTCATTGCCTGCCTGGGTCCGCAGCCAAGAGCCCCAAGTCATCATCTTTGAGTTGTCACTTTCCTGCCACCCACAGCCCATCTGTTCTCCTTTCTGGAGAATCTTCTTCGGAGAGCTGCTCTGTCCCCATCCCACTGTCTCCTCAGCCCCAACTCATCCCAAGCCTAGAAAGTCAAAGTCCAGACTCCTGCATCCTCCATTCCTCCATCCCCCATCCTTCCTTCCCTCCCTTCTTCCATCCATCCACCCACCTACCCACTGGGTTGAAGAGGTGACATTTCCTCTTGGCCAGGGCCATTTTCTCCTTCTTCCCTCTCTTCCTTCCCCCCTTTCCTTTTACTTTTTGTGGTGTGAGTGTGTGTGTGTGTACATGTGCATATACACATGTGTGCACATGGGTACATGCATGCGAATGCCACACACACCTGTGGAGGCCAGAGAACAATCTCAGAAATCATCTACCTTCTGCCCGTCTCCACCTCCTCTGTGTAGGATTGCTGGTCCATGTACAATACTTGTTTTTAACGTGGGTTCTGTGGACTGGCTCTCAGGACCTCATGCGTGCAAATACTTCACCAACACAACCACTCCCCAGCCTCCAGGGCCACTCTTTTTTAATACCTTCTTCTTTCATGTTCTCATCTCTGCCTTCTGTTTATCCCAGGGATTCAGAGACCCCTGGCCATGCAGGAATCCCCTTGTGTATTTCTGTAGCCCCTCCCATTGTATCTCCTACCTACCACCCCATACGATGCCCAGTGACATTCTAGATTCACCAAGACGGGACTGGTCAAGAGTCCTGCTCCTCTGCCCACATGTCTGCCCTTCACTGAACCCCAGTGCCTCACCAAACCTTCCTCTGGCATCTCTCTCCACATCTCCCCTTACCCTACCCATCTCCACAGCCAGTAGGGCTGCTTGGCCTGTGCTGCCCTCTTCCCCTCTCCTGGACCTTCTTATCTGGCACCTTGCTTATCTCTCTCTTACTGCGGATGAGTTCTCCATCTCGGTCAGTCTCCCTCCTGTCCTCTCTCCTTCTGTGCTGGTGGTGTGGTGGAACATTTAGGGTTCAGCATCCCCCTCCCCCTTTCCCCACCCCCACCTCACTGCCCATGCAGCCCCTCCACCAACTTCCCTCTCACTCCTGAAGAACAGCCAGGCACACCTTGGATATTACTTCCATTGCAAAAACCCCTTCGTCTCTCCAATGATATGTGAATACATCGAGCTCCTCAAATGGCTAAAGCTTCACACATGACTTTGGTCTTTTCTGTTGGCTCCACACCACTACCACAACCCCCAGTCTCCTCTTTCTCAAAGGGAAACTATCTTATTAGTGACAGAAAATTCACCATACACAGTGACCTGTGTGTGTGTAAGACCTAGGATCCAGTCCACAGCACCACCAAATCAAACCAACCAAACAGCCAACCAAACCCTTAAAACACACACACACACACACACACACACACACACACACACACAACTACAAAACAGCTACAATCACACCCAATGGGCAAGAGCTGCATTCTTCCTGAGCTCAGCAATGAGGACTGGGTGTCTTTTACCATTCCTATTCAATGCCACACTGGGCACCTGAGCCTATGCTATAAACCAGGAAAAAGAAATAAATGAATGTAAAAACTAGAGAAGATGAACCGAAGCTGTCTCTATTAGAAAGCAACATTGTTGCACACACAAAGAAACTTCTAAAGACTCTACAGGGAAAAAAAAAAGTCTCCTAACACTATTAAATAGATTTAATTGGGTCACAAGAAAAAGATCAATATAAAAGTTGACTTTAAGTGGAGACACGGCATCTCCTTCAGGAAACACAAGATGCAATATTGTAGTTCTGTCAGAATTTCATGCATTTTTAAAAACTTTTAATTTTAAAAATTTATTTTTCTTCTATGTGCGTGAGTGTTTTGCCTGCGTGTGCCTGGGCCTCGGGAGGCCAGAGGAGAGTTTCAGATGCCCAGGAATTGGAGTCACAGAGGATTGTGAGAGGCTCATACCGGTGCTTGGACTCGAACCCAGGTCCTCAGAATGAACAATATGTGCTCTTAACCTCCAGGCCATCTTTCCAGTCCTTTATTTTATTTCTTAAAAGAAATTGCTCCGGGCTGTATAAACTATTCCTTTCTAGGTTGTTGCTCTCAAAGCTCTTTTGGGGCCCTCCTTCCCTGATGATACCCAGAGCTGCTTCTGCTGCTGCCCGGGACTACAGAAAGAGCTATACAGGCTTCAGTTCTCTCTGTGGAGGGACATCTGGGTGTTTCTGCTGTCTCACCACTGCAAACCAGGGCCATGCTCCCTGCCTCCGCCCCGGTTCTGTTTCTCAGGTTCAGGAGCCCCCAAGCTCATGTGTTCACCTGTCTCTCATGGTCTCTCAGTGTCTGTTTGTCTCTTCTTTCCCAAGTCTGTTTCTTCCTCAGCTTTCCCCATTCCCTTTGAACCTGGCCTAACTTGTATGTGTGTGCTTGTACATGTGTGTCTCAATTGTGTGAATGAGTGTGAGTGTGTGTGTTTGTGTGAGTGTGTCTTGTGCACTAGTGTGTGTGCATGTGCTTGTCTGTGTGTGAGGTGTATTTGTATCTCCACCTGACGACCCCTCCTGCTCTCACTAATGTTCTGACTTTTTAATTTACACGCCCACTGAACCTCTCTGCTTCTGCCTTGCTCTCTCACTCAACCCTGTTCTCTTCTACTCTCTTGAGAAGTGTAACTCAGTTGCTCTCTGAGTCTGGGTCATCCCTACTCCCTGTGTGTGTGGATGCAGCCTAACTGCCATCCTGCAACTTCTTTCTCAGGCTTATGGGCTTTTCCACCCTTTCCAGACCTTGGTGTGTATGTGTGTGTGTGTGTGTGTGTGTGTGTGTGTGTGTGTGTGTGTGTGTGTGTGTGTGCACATTCACACAGCTTGGTCCTGACTGGGCTTTACCTCTGCCTTCAGAGACTCTTCATCTCTGCCTGTGTGACCTATGCTGGAGGATGCCTCACAGGATCTGTCTGCCCATCTGTCTGTCTGTCTGTCTGTCCCTCCTCTCTCCTTTCCTAACCTCCTTACACAGCCTCGTGTCAGGCACCGGGTGCTTGTACTGGATCTTTACCTCTTACACTTTTACAGCCTCCTGTTGGGTCTGCAAGGTCCTCTGTGTGGGTACTCTGCTGCTCCTGTCCCCCAGACCCTGCTGCCTCCCTCTCCTCCCTGCCACCTGTGGGCTCATGGGGGCTGGTGCCAACACTCCAACCAGCACTCCTTCCTTCCCCCCCGGACTCATTTCTTGTTTCCCACCCAGTTCTCATTAGCGAGGAGTGTCACCACCACCTGGGACTTCACAGCCTGGAGCCCGAGTCATCTCTGACTCCGTTTACTCCTTCCACCCACCACCCATCTGTCTCTCCTTCTTGTCAAGTCCTCCTCTAAGGGGGATCTCAGCAGCCCCCTCCCCACTCCAATCAATCTCTGCCAGAGCCCAACCATGAGCATTTTGATATATGAACCATTCATCCATCCACCCACCGCCCACCCATCATCCATCATTGACTCATCTTCTCACCCAATGAAGGTTCACTGGGCATCCACTGGGACAATGCTGAAGACACAGGTCCCAAGGCCCTGGACCATGTTCTGCAGGAGCTCCGACGGAGGGAGGAGGTCGACCAGTTATTGCTGTACCTACAGGGCGGCTGGATTGACTTCGTGTCACTGGTACCAGGCTAAATGTGAACTTTGATTTGTGCTCGTACACGTGCACCGGAGCTGTCTGTTCTGGACACTTCTTCAGACCCTCCCCTACCTCCTGGCCCTCCCATGTGATGCCCATGTGGATGCTCCTAGCAGGGGAGTGCATCTCTCTCTGTCTATTCCTCTGTGACTCCTCCATTCCCAGAGGATCAATGCCCTCTCCTCAAGCCACTCGGATGCTATGAGCCAGACCCCCTGTGTGCACTGCTCCTACCTGGCTCTGCGTGGCTGCACAGCCTCACAGCCTCACTGATGCAGGACAACCTCCCCTTCCTTCCTCTTTGCTTCCCCACTTTTGCACAGTCTCCCTCCCTCTCTCTTTCACTTGTCCCTCAGAGTCCTCAAAGCATCTTTATCCCACTACCATGCTATCCTCTGCCTCCTCTTGGGTCCTCTCTAAGGAGGAAAGCACTCAGTCTCTTCAGTCTTTGCTCTCATTTGTCCACAAAGGAGGGATATCTGGCACTGGCCACTTCTCTCCTTTTCCCTGACTCTGTGTCCCTGCCCTACTTAACCCACAGAGCATTCAGACAGGGCTGCTCCTGCCCATGCTGACAAAGAGCTAGCCTGTTTCCCTCCACACTCCCTGTCTCATAAGCCTATAGACACTGGCTCTTGGATACTGGGGGCTCCTGTCTTCTTTCCTTAGGGCCCTGACTGCCCTCCTGCCTCTTCTGTCTCCCTATATCTTCTCTCTCCTTCCAAGGCTTGCCTAGACCACTAGACCACACCAGAAGCCTAGAAACAGCAGCATGAGAGGACTCCCTTTGGAGTGGCTGCCATGCCTCTAGCCCCTCTTCACTCCACACCACGTACAAAAGAGAAGCCTACTTTGTCCTCTCAGAGAAGCCCCTCTGACTTCCTCTTGGAGTCAGAGCTCTTGGGCACAGCCATCATTCCTCTGGGAGCAGGGAGCTCAGTGGTATGTGTGGCCACCTGTCTCCTGATCAAGTCCTATCCCTCTGAATAAGACTGACTTCTCCTTAGCCTGCTGGTGACAGGGAGACAGAGAGAGAGAGACAGGGTGGGGAGAGTCAGGGACCTGTGCTCTCGGTTTTCTTATGCAGTACATTCTCCTTGTTGCCTCATGCTGCTTTTAAAAATATTTTTACACCTGCCTGGACCCTATTGTATTTGTAAGATACACAGAACTTAGCATATGGGACAGAGGGACTCCGTCATGACCCAGCAGCATACAGATGTCCCTTCAAAGTAAGGACATTTGAAGAAGGTACGTTCAGTCAGAGCTGAGGTGGAAGGATAGGAGCTGGGGGTGTGGAACCCCACAGAGCTGTGATCAACTTATCAGCAATGGGAAGTTTCCAGAACCCCAGGAGAGAGAAAGAAGAGGAGGCAGCAGCCTGAGCTCCCACACATGTGTCCTTGGGGCTTCTTTGTCTCCTCAGACTTTTGTTCAGGTTTCTCCCACAACTTGGACTGCCACTCATTGTCCCTTCAGATGCATGCAGTGCCCCAACAAGCAGCCGCCAACACACTGTGCACCTCCCCCACTACCTGGCCCCCACACTCTGTATGCCTCCCCCACAACGTGGCCTCCAGACCCCATGCGCCTCTCTGGCTCTTCACTCCTTTGTGTGTAATAATTGCTAGCCTCTGTCTTCATCTCCCTCAGCCACGCCCCTTCTCTTACTGTGTAGAGGGCTTTTTGTCTAGTTTAGCTGTCTGTTCATCATCCCTGCTGTGTGTGTGTGTGTGTGTGTGTGTGTGAGAGAGAGAGAGAGAGAGAGAAAGAGAGAGAGAGAGAGAGAGAGAGGGAGAGAGAGAGAGCATGCATGCCTCTGTGTGTAAAAGGCAGGAGCCTACAGTGGATATCTTTCTCAGTTCCAGGGATCCACTTGTCTCTGTCCCCTCAGGTCTGGGATTATGACGCCATGTCACCAGTCCTGGCTTTTGTGGGGCTTCTGGGGAATCTGGACATGGGTCCTCATGCTTTTGTGCCACACACTTTACTGAAAGAGTCATCTACACAGATCTTACCTTGTTTTTAGAATCAGGGTTGCTCATTGGCCTGGACTTGGCTGGATTAGGCTGGGGTGGCTGGCCAGCAAGCATCTGGGAGCCACCCTTCTCTGCCTCCACAGTGTTTGGGTTACAAGCACAAGAGCCATTATGCCAGGCATTTCTATGTGATTCTGGTTTTTTCTTTGCATTATGTGTATGTTCATGAACAAGATTAGTTTCCACCTTTTCTGTCTTTCTTCATCTGACTGCTTGTCTATCCATCTACCATCCATCCATCCATCCATCCATCCATCCACCCACCCATTATTTATCTATACCTGTCTGTCTGTCTATCTATCTATCTATCTATCTATCTATCTATCTATCTATCATCTGTCTATCTATTATCTATCATTTATTTATCTATCCATCATCTATCATCTGTCTATCTACCTACATTTATCTCTATCTATCTATCTATCTATCTGTCATCTGCTATCATCTATCATTTATTTATCTATCCATCATCTATCATCTGTCTATCTATCTACCTACATCTATCTCTATCTATCTATCTATCTATCTATCTATCTATCTATCTATCATCTACCTACTTACCTGCATATGCACATATACATTCATATATCCACCCACCCATCTATCCATGTCAACAAATATGAGCTGAGTAGCTACCATGTGCTTGCTGAGGGCAGAGAATTCAAATTCCCAGTACACTCTGAAGAACCTGAGTCCACTCACACCCCAAGGTGATTGAGGGTGACAAAAGTTCACCAAAAGGGTTTTTGGGGATCACCCTTGGAGTGTGTCTTTCTTTTTCTTTCTTTTTTTTTTTTTAAAGATTTATTTATTTATTATATGTAAGTACACTGTAGCTGTCTTCAGACACTCCAGAAGAGGGAGTCAGATCTTGTTACAGATGGTTGTGAGCCACCATATGGTTGCTGGGATTTGAACTCCAGACCTTCGGAAGAGCAGTTGGGTGCTCTTACCCACTGAGCCATCTCACCAGCCTGGAGTGTGTCTTTCTTTCTGTTACCTACTTTTCCCCCCTTGCATTGTATCTTTCCAGCTTCAACATGCCAAGGGAAGGCCGTCCCCCTCCAGTGCCCTTTACCCACTCTTCTTGAATCCTGCCACCTACTTATGAGGCTCCTGAGACAATATTTCCCTCCCTTTGCCGCTGTGTTGCTTATGCCTGCCTGTGGATCATGCTGTGGAGTTATACCCACACATGTCAACACTTCCCATGACTGTCTGGAAGCTTCCTGAAACATTGCATCAAACCCTAATGAGCAGCTCACACTGGAAAGAGTTATATGGACCTCGGTGTGGTAGACTTTTTGGTCCTTGGTTGGTGGCCTCTGTTGCTTTTAGATCTGTGGTGACACACCCTGGCAGAAGTGTGAGGCAGAGAAAGTCATTGACCTCATGTCATGAGAGGGGAAGGGGGAGGGGCCAGGCACCACACACACTTCCCATTTTGTGTCACCTCTAAATGTTACACCCGTCACCCACAACACAGCAAGTCTTTGGAGTCTCTGGGCTCCAGCTCCACCTCCTGCCTCCCCTCTCCATTACTCCCTTCTCTCTACTCCTTAAGTTCAGACAGCTCTTCCTTCCAGCTTTCTCCTCCGGGCCTGTGTTCACACGCCACTCCTCCCTGAGAATGCCCAGCATCTCCCCTCTCCTGGGGTTCTGGAGAGGAGCCAGAACTCCTTCACCTCCCTCAACTGACCTATAGTCCCCACTTGCTGACTAATGTTCCTTTTGATCCACAGGTCACAGGGAATGGAAGGGATACTGGGATCTGACCCACCACTCCCCACCCTACGCTCTGGTGGCCTCCTGGTGGCCTGAGTCCACCATGTCCACCCCACCCCCTGGACTGCCAGTCAAATCAGCTCTTTCCTCTTGAGCCTCCTGGTTTTCCTTGTTCCCTTTTTCTCAGGGTTCTCTTACCTGCTGTGTCCTTCCCAGGGCCTGAGGTCCACTCAAACTTTGGTTTCTTCTCACCTGAGAGACCCCCACATCCATTGCCATGGTTGATGAGCAGCCCCTCTTGCTATAGCCCTGGGGACATTTTTCCTGGGCACTGGGGTTTGGCTTTCTCTGTGAGCATCTTAAGGTGGTGTCTACACAGGTGGGGGGGCAGCACAGGAGGGGACATGGGATGTATGGACATGCATCTCTTCTGTAAGTGCTCTGATTCTCTTCCCCTGCTGCCTCTGCTTTTTCTCCAGAGTTAATATTTAATCTCTTAGTGATACACGGCTTCGTCATCTTCGTATAAAAAGTAAAGTCCTCCCTAGGACTCTGAGTCACTCTCTCTCTTTCCTGTTCTCTGCCCCACTCAGCTTCTGATTTCTCCCTGTTCCCTTTAGATGTGGTCATCACTGTCTCTGTCCCAATGTGGTAGTGGTAGTCATGATGACAGTGGTGGTGACGGTGGTGGCAGTGGTGTGTGTGTATTGGAGGTGTCCCAACAGGAAAGTGCCACTTTGATTGACACTCAAATTTAGGAACATTTGTAATGAATTTACAAAGCTTGAGGGCTGGAGAGATGGCTCAGTGGTTAAGAGAACTGGCCTTGCTCTTCCACAGGACCAAGGTTCAATTCCCAGCCCTCACATGATAGCTCACAACAGTCTGTAACTCCAGTCCTAGGGAATCCAATGCCCTCTTCAAGCCTCCGAGGGAATTACATGCATATGGTGCATAGTCACACCTGTAGACAAAGCACTCATACACATAACATTCAAAATAAAACAAAAACCATTAAAACATCAGGCATGGAATACAGGCTTATAATCTCAGAATGCCAGAAGCAGAGGCAGGTGGATATCTGGAAGTACTGGCACAGCCAAGGCTGCAGAGTGAGCAACTCCAGTATCAAAAAAAACAAAAACAAACAAAAAAAAAAAACAACAACGAAGAGTCTACAAAGGTCTATGCTGCAGGATGTGGGAGCAGAGGAACCTGAGAGGCTCTGCAGAAACATAGAACAGACAATAGTAAGACTATGGCCACCTCTGTCTGCTGAGGGACGAGGGCAGCAGTGACCAGGACCTGCAGGAGAGCAGAGGCTGCCTGGCTGGCCACCTAAGGAAAACCAGAAAGCCTCACCACATCCTACCACCCAGGACATCCATTGGCTAGATTCACACGGAGCCCACTGATGGCCAACAGTGTGACCGCTCTCTTTGGGGCAGAGAGAAGGATAGAGGGTAGCTCTGGAAGCTTCCAGAACATTCTTGGAGTCCTTTGTTAGATTTGCTATCTGTCCATTTCCCTACCCATCTATCTATCCACCCACCCACCCACCACACAGGCAGAAGGACCTGAGAATGCTCACCCTCCTGGTGAGCCAAGCAGTGTAAGGCACCTGTTGGACCCCAGCTGGGAGTCTGCTTGCCCCATCTGGCAGGGACTCATCTTGCTCTCCCTTTTCTTTTAATTTTCTTGTTGACAGATATTGCCCCCACCCCCACCCCCACCCCCAACCCCGCTTCCGGGCTCTGACTTCATCTTGCTCAGCGCAGCTCCATCTCTCTCATCTCTCTCCAGAGGAGAGTTATTGAATTTTGCTCAGAGGCTGTGTTATTCTTGCTCTGTGTGTACGTGCTGGCTGCCCCCACCCCCACCCCCTCCATGTCTCTCCTTTCCCGGAGCTGATCTGAGGTTGTTTTTGCTTTCATGGATCCTGGTCCCCACCTCCTTTCCCTCAGAGGAAGTCCCGATTGTCTCCACAGCCTGCAAAGCTGCCACACCAGAATCTTGGCCTGGAATGTAGCCCAGGCTGGCCTTAAACTTGTGGTAATCCTCCTGTGCTCACCTCCTGGGTATTGAGATTAAAAGCATGTGTGGCCACACCTGGGTTTTTTCTTTCTGTTTTCATTTTTAGCCCTATTTTATCCTTACTCTCCGACTTACTCTTTCATTGTTCCTTTCATTCCTCCCACCCCCACCCCCATCCATGAAATATCTAGCCACAGACATGTAATGCCTGTGTATCAGGACCTGTGTCCTTTTTGGCTAGTCTCACCAGGAGCACCTGTAGGTTTCTTCTTTCCTACAGTATGACACACGTGACCCCACCCTCTCTGCCCCTCCCCTTGCCTGTTAACGTTGGTGATCTTTTTTTATGTCTATAAACTGCTTAATTAGCTCAATGCCAGGGCTCTCTGTCTCTTCTCCAGCCTCTTTTTCCTGTCCTCAAGCCTCACAGACCTTGAGCTGGCACTTGGCTCTTCACTCACTTGGTGTTTCCCTGAAGAAACTAACCCAGGCTCCTCTGTGTCTACCATGGCTGACAAACAAGATGCCCCAACCTTTGCCCCAGGCCACAGGTCCTGCAAGCTTCCTCCACTTGTCGCATTGTTGCTGTGTCAATAAGATGTGTCTCCGTTCTCAATAGCACTAGACATTACTTCCACCCAGGTTCAGCATTCAGAAGCCTGGAGTCACTTCTGACTGTCCTTTCCCCCCAGTTATATACCAGGTCATTCATCTATCCATTTACCCATCAATTCATCTGCCAACCTACTCACCCATCCATTCATCCATCCACTAACCATCCATTAATCTATTGATCCATCAACGCATCCATCCATCCATCCATCCATCCACCTACCCACTCACCCATCCACCCATCCATTCATCATCCATCCATCCATCCATCCATCCATCCATCCACCAACCTACCTACCTATCCATCCTTCCATTCATCCATTTATCCATCCACCCACCCACCCATCTATCCATCCACCCATTTACAACTTAACTGATTCATCCATCCATTATCCATTCACCCACTTACTGACCCACTCACCCATCTCCCCACCCTTCCATTTATCCATCCATCCATCTACCTATCATCTATTCACCCATCATCCACTTATACATTTATGCATCTGCTTGTGTACCCATCCATCCATCTGTCCACCCATTCACCCACCTATCATCCATCTGTCCATTAATTGGTCTGTTCATGCATGCAGGTATCCATCTCTCCATCCTGCACACACACAACACTTATTGATCATTCCTTGAGGATCTAGATCCCGTAGGTCACCATACATCCTGTACCCGAGTCCCTCTCTACAGTAGAAGTATCACACAATAAGTGTACCTTGCAGTTTTAACTCTAAGCATCGTATTGTGTATGTGAAAGCACTTGATGACCTGTATCTCTGGGTTTGCTGCAAACGTGACTACTGAGGCCTAGGGTGCTTGACCAACCCTACAACTCTGAGTTCCCCACCAGTAACACAGATTCACCAAGTCCACAGAGAACTCTGCCTTTCTCTTCTTTCTTCAGATCCAGAACTGGAAGCAGACAAGCTTTTCCCTTCATCTACCTTCTACATCTAACCTATAGCTCACTCTACTTCTGTGGCCCCTTTCTGTTTTTTCCATTGATCAATGTGCGCTCCCTGACAGGGCTGTTGCTCTGGCAACAGTTGTCTCTTCCTTCCTCCCTCTCCTGGGCTTTCTCAGCGGGTGAACTTGCTCACCTCTCTCCCACCTGAGGAGACTCTGACCTTTTGTTCTCTCCCTCCTCCTGTCCTCTCTGCATTGTAGACCAGCTGGAGATGGGCACCGCTGTGGCTGTGTTGAGTCTCTCATCCACCCCCCCCCCATCTCTCACGCACCTCCCATTATTCCGATGGCCCAACAGGACTTTTGATGTTGGAGGTCTGCCCCTGCCCTGCCTTAGGCCTCTCAGGCCAGTCTTCTGTCTGTCCTTCACCTACCTCTGTGCACTCCGGGACTCGGGCTCCAATTTCCCTGTCAGAGCTCTGTGCTGCTCTATCTAGTTGGTCTATTTGAGATGGTGTCAGCCTCTGTACTCACCATATTCAGAGTCCCCTTCTTCTACCAGGTAAATCAGCTGATGGAGGTCACTGGACATTCCCAGGAAGCCCCATGCTATCCTTATTCAAATCTTTGCCATATAGACACCCAGAAATATGTGTTTGGGGGACATATTCTCCACCTTCCGTAGGCTGCTCAGGGGCAGGTGAGCAGCCATGGTATTTTGGGGACTGCTTGTGGCTTGAGGAGAAATGAGCATCGAAGGATCTGGAGAGTCCTCCCTTCCCCTCTACCCACGAACACTCCTTTCTGTTCTGTTTCCCTTCTGACTGAAAAGTTAAAGGATATGTTTGTTTGTTTGTCTGTCTATTTTGAGACAGGATATCCCTATGTAGCCTAGGCTGGGCTCTAACTTGACACTTCTCTGCTTTAGCCTCCTGAGTGAAAAATAAAAGTTTTAAATTATCTATGGGATACAAAGAGAAGTCTCATAGCAAGGAATTAAAGCCTGACACAGGGCTAGTGTTTCTGCCCCCTACGCCCCAAAAGGACCCTACAGTGACCACTTCCTGTGACCACCCACACTGAGGTATCTCTCATTAAGTGAAACACAGCCGCTTTCGTGTGTGTGTGTGTGTGTGTGTGTGTGTGTGTGTGTGTGTGTGTGCGCGCATATGCATGGGTGCGTGCATGTGAGTGTCTGTGCACATGCACCTGTGTGCATGTGTGTGTGTGTGTGTGTGTGAGAGAGAGAGAGAGAGAGAGAGAGAGAGAGCACGTGCAGGCTATGAGCACAGGTATGCACACCCACATCTGCAGAGAACAGACGACATGTCCCGCTGACACTCCCCATCTTGCTCACTTGAGACAGAGTCTCTCTCTGAGCCTGGAGCTAGGCTGGTAGCCAGCAAGCCCCAGTGACCCTCTTGTCTCTGCCCTCAACAGCACACCAGGTTACAGGCACACACACGCTTTTTATGTGGGTGCTAGGGACTCAAACCCCGGTCTTCACATTTCATGCTGGGTCACCAAGTGCTCTAACCTGCCGTTTCCCCAGCTTAGCCACTGAGTTTTTGTTCATTTGTTTGTTTGTTTTAAATCTGGTGATAGCTTGGGTCTCTGGAGCATGGTGAGGTCCTGGTAGGTGTCTCCCAACGCCCCTTAGCACTAGTATGTTGCTCGTTTTGTGTGTGTGTTTTGTTGTTGTTGCTTGTTTGTTGGTTTTGTTGTTGTTGTTGTTGTTCTGTTTTGTTTTTCTCTGTGTAGCCTTGACTGTCCTGGAACTCACTCTGTAGCCTAGGCTAGCCTCGAATTCACAGAGATCTGCCTGTCTCTGCCCCTACCCCCTCAGTGCTGGTGTTGCTGGTTTGAATTGGCCTCGGTAGTAGTATTTACAGCACAGAAAAGGGCAAACCTACAAAATGGAGCTTTTCTCCTACCCCCCCCTCCCCGTCTTCATTCCCTCTCCTCCCCCCCACCCCCCACGTCCACAGAGCAGTCTGTCAGCCTGCTACAGACATGGCACCTGTTTAAACATCTGCCAGAGGAAAGACAGCCCGGTGTGTGCTTTGCTCTCCTGTGGACGGCACTGGATGTTTTCTTTTCCCTTCAGGGCCCAAGTAGTTGCTCCCCACACCTGTGCTCAGGGCTCCCTTTCTGCCCAGCCCTTCTGGATTCCAGGGTGCTGTCTAGAGTTTGTCCACCATGTTTCGGTCTGTGGGTCTGTCTGAGCATGCACACACCGCCACCCTCCCTCCATTCTCTCTTCTCCCTCATGCACTCTTTCTGCATTTGGCCCTGGAGGTTGTAGCTGGTGTGTGCTTTGGGTGACTGTGTGGGCACATTGACCTCTCTCTTTAGGCTTTTTCTTAGTCTGTTCTCTTCCACCCACCCGGCCGGCCCCCCACCCTTCGCATACTCCATGAACGCAAGCCTGCCTGCCTCTCGCCTCCAGAGGGTCCCACACCCCCTCCTTCTTCGATTGCTTTTGTAACTTTGTTATTGATGTTCCACTCTCCACACCCCTGCGGCTTCTGCCTTCATCTCGCTCAGCTGCGCTTCCCTCCTCTCTGCGGAAAACATATTGGATTTGGCTTGGAGTTTGTGCGTCATCCCCGCTCCGGCTGTATGTGTGGCTGTGTGTGCGTGTGTGTGTGAGTGTGTGTGTGTGTGCCCAACACTTTTCCCTTCAGCTCCTTCTCTTTCTCTCTCTTCCTGAAGTTTGTAGAGTTTTGCTGTTTTTCTGTATTTCCCAGCATGCTTGAGTGAATGTGCGTGCCCCTGCATGTGAGCCACGTCCCTCAGAGACAGCAAGCTCTGGGTTGGGTCCTGCCATAGAGAGACTCATGAGCACTGGACCAGGGGTCTGCCTGTCTCCTCACCTCTTGGCCTTCCATCCCCCCACCCCACCCCTGCTTTCTCACACTGTGTTTCCTTTTTACACAGCTCACCTCCTACTGTCTGTGAGCCTCCTCCCTCCCTGCCCCCACCTCATCTTATCTCCTAAAGCCTCTCCATCCCCTTTCGGGATGTAGACCACAGGCTCAAGGCTCGAATCCATCTCATGGTTTCTGCACCCCCACAACTTCTCAGTTGCCATTAATGCAGGGTGTGTCACACCCAAGAAGGTGACACTTCTGCCTTGCCACCACCCACCATCTTTCTGTGTTTCTCCCTCTGAAGGGTGCCAGAGCAGAGTCCCCTGCTGTGGCATTTTGTGGTCAATAAACAAGCAGCTATCAATCAGCCAGCCATCAATCGATGTCTGAAGGGCCCCTGGGAATCCTAAGGGCACAGGAACTCCAAGGCCTCTGATCATGTCCTGAGGAGTTCGGGAACAAGAGAGATCAATTGTCACCGTGAGAAGATGAGTGATAGGAACTCCTGAAGTCTCTAAGACACTCTCAGCTCGACTGTGTGTGTATGTGTGTGCATGGGAGCACATATGTGTGTGCTCTGCCCACGTCTGCGCCAATCTCTTCCTCAGCCCTCAGCTGGGGTGTCACTCCCTTGTGTCAGACCCCTGGTCTGTCCCTCTCTTGTGAGCTTCTGGATCCTGTCCTCCATGGTGGGCTCCAGGGACTCAGTCTACACAGGTCTGGGCTCTCAAACCCTAGGTCCTTCACTCAGCACAAGCTCCAGGGCTGTGGGGCCGCTCTCCTCTCGTCAGCCCTATCCAGTCTCCACATCTGCTTCTACTACCCACCTCAGACGTGCGCCTCACTGCCACCTGCCTTCAGATTGATGCAGACCCTCCCTCCAAACCTCTTGTCCTGTCCTGTCCTCTCTCCATGACCACTGCGGCCTCCTTCTCTGTCTGAGTTCCTCTAATATGAAGCAGAGCCCGTGTGCCTCTTCTGCTGTGTCCTCTCTCATCCACAGAAGAGACTGGAAAGGAACCCTGGAACCTCATCGCTTCTCTTCCAGCCCCATACTCAAGTCAATGTTGGCAACTGAGCCCAGCCTTCCTGGAGCCTAGGCAGGATTTTAGGCAAATCCCCCAGAGCCTTTCTGTAGGCCGGATTCCACTGCCCTCTGCCTTTTCATCTCCTTTGGCCCTTCAGGCCCCAATGGAAAATGGGAGTCCATCCTTGCCCTATACACGGTCTCCTCCTGGCTTTCCCCCAACCTCCCAGTGAGACAATGATGTCTGCCTCTCATCCTTTATGGGCATAGAGCTGTCTCTGCACACCCATGTCCTTGAACATGGACTAGAGGACAAAGACTTGCTGTGTACCCCAGAGGATTGCCCTCTCCCCTCTTACACTGGCTTCCAATTCTTTATCCTCTCCTGCCCAGGCTCTCTCTCACTGTAGTGTGACAACCAAGCCACAGGCACCTCTTTGATCTCTCCAGCTATGTCCAGTCCTGCCATAGGAACCAGGGTTCTTCTACAACATCTAGGGACAGTGTCTTGTCCCTAGCAGACACTACGCCATCTGGGTGCTACCTCTATCTGCCATGTCACTCCTTCCAGCCCCAGCAGCTTGCACGCTTGCTTTCTACACATTTTATTATTTTATGTATAAGCATGCTTTTCTTGCATATAAGTCTGAGTGTATGCCGGGGGCCCATGGAGACCAGGGGAGGCGGTTAGATCTCCTGGAAGATCTCTCTGGAATTTACAGATGGTTTTGAGTCACCACGTGGTTGCTGGGAATCAAGTCTGGGTCTCCTGTGAGAATAAGCACTGCCTTTACCCACTGACCTATCTCTCCAGTACCAACACACTGGCTTTCTAACTCCCCTCTCTGGGACCTCACCCTTTGCTGGATCAACCTTTGCTCATTCAGCTCCCCCATTGCACCCCGAGGCAAGTTCAAGTTCAAGTTCAAGTTCAAGTTCAAGCTGACGAATTCTGCTTCATGGCCTTCTAGATAAGCTCAAGGTTTTTTTTTCATGCTTTGAGACTTCTACTCTGTTCCCGGCCACAGGAACCTCTTGCAAGAGGTCGTGGAGGGATCCAGGCTATGTACCACCCCCTCGTGGCCTTTGCCCATCCTGGACTTTGTACTTGGTCCTGGCTCACAGCCCCACACACTCTCTGATGAAGAAAGGTTAGACCATAGGCACACACACCCCAGACAGGCCCAGGTATATGTTTGGAGATCTTTCTTCCCACCAGACCATAGTTGCCTCCAGGGCAGGCTCTGTCTGAGTTGTCCCTGGGTCCTGGCACCTGTAGGGGAGGATGGCAGGACAGACAGATTGTCTGTGGCTCGCTTCTTTCCGCTACGTTCTCTTATTCCCCTTTGCTTCCTTTTTCATTTTCTTCCTTTGAAGAATTAATTGTTAATTATCTCGGCGATGCTGTGAACATGTTTGACTTAAAAACAGCTTTAAAACGTAATAGGGAAGACTAAAGTCTGCTTTGAACTGCCTCCCAAGTGTGGGTTTCAGGCTGATCTTCCTGGATGATTCACAGTTATTAGATTGGTGTGAATTGTTCTGGTAGATGAATAGGGGGCTAGACAATGATTGACATCTAGCTAGATTAATAGGTAGATACGGAGATAGATAGAGAGACTCATGAAGGTAATACCAGGAAGGAAGGAATGTGGAAGGAAGAAATGCAGGCAGGCAGGTCTCTTGTGTTGGTCTGACTCTTGCCTCTGTAATCTGAACAGGAAACTGGCAACAGAGCTCTCAGTTCAGCAAAGCCTTCTGGGCTCATCTTGGTCTGAACTTAGACCCATCTCACTCCTTGATCATCTTTGACCAGGTGCATCCTGGTTAAGCTGGCAGTCTCTTGTCAGGCAGTGCTGGGTCCCCTGTACTTTTGACAAGCTGACAGCAGCTTTTGTGCATGGCCTTTGTACCTTGCTTGTCTTTGGTCCTCGGTGTTTGTCCTGGGGCCAGCACGTGCTTGTCTGCCTGCATGTGCACACGTATTTGTGCTTCTCCAGGTCTTCGTATCTTTCTCTTCCCTTCACTACCCCTGTTCATTACCCTTCATGCAGATCTGGTCTTCATGCTCTATCACAACTGTGTCTGTGTCTCCTACCCAACACTTATCAGTATTTCTACATGTAGGGTTCCACCCCCCCCCCACCTCTTGTTTTGTCATTTACTGAGGACTTGAAAGCCCCATGCCTCCACTTGTCCTGACACCCTTCAGTCTGCCCACCTCTAAGCCCTGAGCTTCTTCCAGAAGCTGGAATCTGGAACTGCCCATATATGTGGGTCTGTGTATGTCTAACATGCTGTACTGTGCTCCTAAAGAGTCGTTTAAACTTTCTGTTGTGTATCACTTCTGCTGTGTGTGCACAACTGTATACACACAAGCTGTGTTGTGTGCATGCGTGAAATGCAGGGTATGTGTGAATGAATCAAGGTATGTGGTACCCATGTGTGTGTGTGCGTTGCATACAAGGAGTGCTGTGCACATGCAGACTCTGCTACATTTATGTATGTATATGTGTGTATCTCTAATGTGCTGTGTATGCATATGTGTTACACAGTATGTGTACCGAGCAGTGTGTACACCTATGTGAGTAATTAAGATATGGGTATGTGCATGTGTACATGTAGGGAGTGCTGTGTATATTCATGTGTGTGTTCAGGGTGTACATGTATGCATGAGTGTGTGCTGGTAAGCATGCATGTATGTATGTGCGCCTGATATACATGTCTATATGCATGACATATGTGTACATGTGTGAATATACAAAGTATAGATATATGCATGTGCATACGTCTGGCAGGTGTTTGTGTGAATATGTGTAGAGGGCATGTGTGTGTGTGGCATGCATGTGTGTTCATGCATGTATATTTGCAGGATTTGTGCATGCATGTACACATGCAGCTTCCTCTCTGTCTATGTCTCTGTCTCTCTCTGTCTCTCTCTCTTTCTCTCTCTCTCAAGCATGGTCTGAGATGGCCCCCACTCTGACATGCTCATAGACCCTTCACCTTTGGCCGATCCCTCTAATTCATTCTGGGAGGCTCTCTCCTTCCTCTCCCCTCCACACTCCTAGGATAACCTCATTGTGCTGCCCCTCAAGGCTAAAGCCTCCCTGCCCTGTGCCTGTAGGCTCGACCCCTCCACAGCTTCCTCCCAGTGGGCCATCTTCACACACTGAAATGTCTTTCTCATTAGTGCTGCTGCTGCTGCCCAAGGTCACAGCAGGAGCCTGAACCATCTATGCCTCTTCCCGCTCCTGCCTCCTTCCTGCAGCCCATCTGTCTCCCCTCCTTCCATGCCCCCTCCAAGACCTCTCAGCCCCCCACTCCTGGCAGTCCCTGCACCCTGTGTTCCTCCTTGGTCCTCAGCACCTGCTCCTGCCTTCTCTTCCTCCTCAGCTGACCACTATTGAGCCAGCCCCCTTGACTTCCAGGTGGCCCCGGGCATTATACAGTTATCTCCCTGTTTGATCCCCAGCCTGGTCCCTTCCTCCTGGCTGGGACTTCTTCACACACAGGCCTCCTGGGCAGACAGACCTCAGGGCTGATACCCCAGACCTCCTGGGCTGATACAGATCTCAGGGCTGATATACCCCTAACAGCATCCAGTAGAGGATGGGAGTAGAAGCAAACTACAGCCCTGGTTTAACTTTACCTCTGCCTGGAGAGATACTTTAAGTATAAAGCAACCCTTTAACTTTCTTCTCCATTGTTTTGCCCCCTTTTGAATCTTTTTCTATTTTTTAACTTTTTTTTTTTTTGCTTTTTGCTTTTTTTTTTTAGATCTAAGACACTGATGACACCTGGAGTTTCCTGGCCACTAGTTAAATACTGGCAAGAAATTAAACTCCTTGTTAATTGCTTTGCTCATTTGGAGCTTCATGAATAAACTGTTTTAGGGTAGGTCCCCACAGCCTTCATTCATTCATGAGTCAGTTTATTCTTGCAGTGGGGCAGGGATAAGTGCCTTGGGTAGTCATTAGGAGCTAGGCTGTTGGGCATTAAACCTGAGTCTCTCTAAGTGAATGCTGAGAGCTGTTCAGACTAAAATGCCTCAGCCCGTGTTCTTAGTGCTGCAGAACTTCCAGCTCAGTAAATCCCCTTAAAAAAAAAGTAAACAGCTGGGCAACCTGGCATTTACCTTAATTGCCAACTGTCAGGAGTAGGAGGAGGGAGAGGAGTAGGAGGAGGGAGAAGAGGAAGAGGAGGAAGAGGAGGAGGGGGAAGAGGAGGAGGAGGAAGAGGAGGAGGGGGAAGAGGAGGAGGAGGAAGAGGAGGAGGGGGAAGAGGAAGAAGAGGAAGAGGAGGAGGAGGAAGAAGAGGCACAAGGATCTGTTGCGTTTCAGACCAGGCAGGACTACATAGTGACTTTATCTCAGAAGAGCAAACAACAACAATAACAGTAAAGAGCCCAGCCTCAGGGATTTTGTTACAGCTACACAGAATGTACAAAGCCTCTCTGAATTTCATTTCACTCAAACACCTTTTCTTTTAAAAGCTTTTTGGTGCTGGGCAACCACTGAACTACTTCCCAGGCAAATTCTGTCTTAATCTTTGCGTTGCGCGTCTCCCGGAGAAACCCAGTGTTTCGGGACCATGCAGACCTGGCTTCTCCATGTTTGACAGCTATTGGTTAGTTTATCTCTTTCATGTCCCATTTCACTACAAACACCAGAAATAAACCAGATGGCATCTTCAACATTCTGCCTGGAAACCTTGTAACTACATCACCCGGCTCATTAGGCGCCTTTCTGGCTGTTCATGTTACTGTGAGTGGGTGTTGCAAACTCTGTTACTGCTGCAAGGATCCTGTCTTCGCCATTTCTAGTGAGCGTGTCCTCTTACACCCTTGCTGAGGGCTCTTTGACATTTTTCCTTAGGACTCTTGGTCCTTTATCTTCCTTCTCAGTTTTTCGTCCCTTGGCTATGTGGTCCCAAGGCCATGCTCAAACTTTGGGTTTTCATTACTGTAGCTGTCCACTTCCAAATACCAAAATATCATTTATCTACCGCTGTTCCTTGCCCTGCAATTTTCTTCACAGGGTTTCCTGAGTGTCCCCAGGGCATTGCTGCTGGCTCCCTCCCCACAAAAGTAATGATCCCCAAATTCCACACCATCAATCTTGTTTTGTCCTCTTGTTAGAAGCAAGTCCCCGAGTCCTGGCTTCTGGCCTCTGCTTCTGAAGGAGGAATGCCAAAGAACCTGTAGATACAGCTTAGAGCCACCACACTTGCTGTTCAAGGCTCCAAGTGACCTAGATCACTCACTCACACGTCACCTCTCAACCTCAGGTTCCCCCTGATACTTCACTGAGAGATCTTGGGGAGCAGGTTAGAATCAAAACCAGTTCTAGGCTTCCAGGCAATAGGCTCTGTAGTTTGGGCTGGAGATCTAGGGTAGAGCATCATAGCTTCATGGTGTGCGACTGCACAAGGTCCCAGGGTCACAGGACTGCCCCTTGTGTGTTGCAACTCAGGCTCATGACTTCCTCTCCCAGGGCCTCTGTTTCTGAATCTGCCAATCATGGGGGAGCCGGGTTGCCAGGCAGACAAAGCAAGATGGTGGCAGAGCTGAAGCAGAGGAACATCTGGTTTTGGCTGGAGGATGCCAATCACCCGGCAGGCTGATTGATTGGCGCCAGCACAGATTAATTTCCTCCTGCCTCAGCTGGGTCTTAAGTGCCATTCAATCACCCTTCACCGGTCTCCGAGCTTGCTCCTTCCCACCACCACAGCTGTTCTCGAGCCTCTGTGGGCTCCCTCTCAGGCCTCTGCAGCCAGGGGCCAGCACTTTCCTGGGTCCGAGGCCAGCTGTCTCTTGTCCATCTCCTCCTGGACCTCATGCCCCGGTCCCTTTTTCCTTTCTCCAGTTTCTTTACCCCTTCCCCCATATAGCAATACTTAGCTGCTTCCTCCCATAGCCTCTGTCTGTCCTGGGCTAGCTTCTCTAGTGAGCTATCCCTGCCTTACTCTGCTGTCCCAGAGACTTCCTAAATTGCCACCAGGCTCTCAGCTCTCTCCTACCGCCTTCTTCTTAAGAACTTTTACCGGGCCACAGTGAAGAGGGACAACTGTTGGGGACCGCAGACAGGATTTAGCTGGCCTTCCTGGGACCCCCCACAAGGTTCTTTCAGGATACAGAGATAAAGTTACCAGTGAGGCATAATTACTTCACTGGGGCAGCAAAGCCCAACACTGGGGTATTGTTTCCCTCTAATCCCTCCACTCAGCCTGGGTCTTGCCACTGTCAGTGTGGGGTCTCCAGCCGGCTTCAGTACCCCATCCCCACCCCCAGCCCAGGTTTGGCTAAGGCCTGGCTTTGCACACTTGACAAGTCCAGGGGCATTTGAAACTTCCCTGGCAAGTGTCCATCAGCAAGTGTTCTTGTGTGTCTGCCTTTTGTGACCCTGCAGTTTTCTGAAATCTTCCTGATTTCTTACCCGTCTCTGGCTATCTCTTCCCATCTTTGCCCTCCCTGGGTTGTCCTTACTCATACTGTAAACCCTTACGGCTTGAAGAAATCGATGGCACTCAGATTCCTGTCACAGAGACTGCTGCTGAGCCCTGACCTGGGTCAGTGGCAACTACCTAGTGACTGCTCAGCTCCAGTGAGCACTCTCTGAGTCCCCTTTTGATGCTGTTATTTGCTGTGTCCTTGAGTCACAACCCTGGAGGGTGCACCAGGCTCTTCCCAGACCCAAAAAGTCAAGGCTTGTCTGCTGGGGTCTAAGTCCCTTTGCTGGCTAGTTTTATGTCACTTAACAGACGCTAGATTCATCTGAGAGGAGGGAGCTTCAACTGAGAAAATACCTCCATAAGATTGGGCTGTATACAAGCCTGGGGCAATTTTAAGTTAGTGGTTAATGTGGCATGGACCAGTCCACTGTGGGTGGGGATACCCCTGGATAGGTGATCCTGGGTGTTTAAGAAAGCTGGCTGAGGGCTGGTGAGATGGCTCAGTGGTTAAGAACACTGACTGCTCTTCCAGAGGTTCTGAGTGGGACCTCTTCTGGGGTGTCTGAAGTCAGCTACAGTGTACTTACATATAATAAATAAGTAAGTTTTTTTTTTTTAGAAAGCTCTCTGAATAAGCCAGATAAGTAGTTGATGCTACATGGCCCTAGCATCATCTCTTGCCTCCAGGTTCCTGCTCTGTGTGAGTTCCTATCCTGTGACATGAAAGCATGAACCAAATAAAGCCCTCCCCCCCCCACCCCCCAGGTTGCTTTTTACACGGTGTTTCGCCATAGCAAGAGCAACTGTAAGGCACTGCCCACTCTAGCCGGCAACACACTGGAGTTCATTCCCTCATTCCACACCCTCCATTCGAACTGACGGTCGTATGAACGTCCATATTCTCACCAGCACTGAGAAGATACGCAACCCTTCCAACCCCAAGGCTGACGCTATGCAGTGCTATCAAGGCAAGGATGTTCTGGAGGAACAAGTGCTCATGGCTGGATAGTTGTCCAGCATTCGAAAGCTGCTTGACACCCGAGGCATGCTGACCCAAACCTGCAATCCCACCGCTCCGGAGGCTGGGGAGGGATTACAGATTCAAGGCTTGCCCAGGAAACTTGGCAAGACCTTGTCTCAAAGTAAAAGTAGGAAAAAAAAAAGTTAAGGTTTGGGCTATAGCTTAGTAGTATAGCACTGTCTAACACATGCAGAGCTGGCCTGGTTCAGTCTCCAATACTGCAAGTCAGACCACACTGTCCCTGGTGAGTGTGTGTCTTCTCTTTCACCTTTTTTGGGCTTAAACGCATTTAATATCATCATCGTTATTGTTATTAATTATGTTGTCTTTTGGTTTTTTAAGACAATGTTTCTCTGTGTAGCTCTGGCTGTTCTGGAACTTGCTCTGTAGACCAGGCTGGCTTTGAACTCAGAGATCTGCCTGCCTCTGCCTCCCAAGTGCTGGGGCCTAAAGGCGTGCGCCACCACCACTCTTCACCACTGAGTCATCTCTCCAGCCTCCCTGCCTCTCTGGCTTTTTGAATCAGGGACTTGCTAGTGGACCTGAGCTGATGCTGGAACTCTGACCAGTATTCCTGCCTCTGACTCTGGAATGCTGGTATTGCAGACTCATGACCAAGCCTTGTCTTTAAGAAATGTATTTAGCTAACCAGACCTTGCTAGCCACATTGAAGTTCTGGGAAGGCTTGTTTGTTTATTTGTTTGTTTGTCTTTGTCTGTTGCAGTGCTGGGGGAACCCAGGGTCATGGGTGTTCTTCTGCTGACCCAACCCTTAGCCCCACATTTGCATCTACATCCGGCAGGGCTGCAGAGTTACAAGTCTTGCTTAAAAACTGCACAGCAAAAGAATGAAGGTCACAGTTTATAAATTATATCCCAACTTAAAAAAATCAAAACCCTCCCTGTAGAGTACAAATTGGTACAGGAGCTTTGCTGATACCTACAGAAGCAGGACACGTTCCTTCCTCCTGGACAGCACCTCCATCTTTAGAACATGCCCAACAGAACCAGATGCACAGGGTCACCAGTGATGGATGTGTTCAGAATATCCACAGCATCTTCATCTGTCACAACAAAGCTCTGGGAACCACCTAGACATTTACAGACAGTAGATGAATGGGTAAATAGACCTAGTGGTGTATTGATATGAAGGAATCCTATGCAGAACGAGAAAGAATAGGGTCTGAAGCCATGGCTCAGTCAATAAAGTGCTGCTTGCACAAGCGTGAGGACCTGGGTTCGATCCCCAACACCCTGTACAAAGTGTGTTGTGGTAGTACGCACTTGCAATCTCAGCACTGGGAGGTTAGAAGATGGCTCCTGAAGAACAACATCCAAGGCTGACCTCGGGCCTCCATGTGTACCCAACCCCAGGAAGACACCCCGACCCCCTTCACATACACACACAGTCACATGGATGTATCTCACAGACATACGTTCATTTCACCAAAGAAACCATTGACTCAAGTCTACTCATTCATGTGAAGTTCAAGAAACAAGCAAAGCCCTCAGGTGAGAGAAGTCTCCTCCTGGGAGGAAGGCACTGAGCAGGAAGGGGTGCTGAAGCTGTTCCATATCTTAATGTAGGGGCCATGTGCAAGCATCATTAAAGATTCAGTGAGCTCCACCAGCCAGATGTGCACAGGGCACAATGTGTTTACCCGATCAAGTACATCCAACACTCATCATTGTGCTGACCACCACAGGTGGCCAGGGGGTGGGAGAGGAGAAAGAATAACATGACAGTCAGCAAGAGGGTGCCCATAAGGCCTCCCTCATCCATCAATGGAGAGCACTAAGCCCCTGGAAGGACACTGAGATCAGGTTCCCCGTGAAACAGAGCTAGTTTAATTAAGTCTGGCTCAATCTAACCCCCGTGATTATCTGATGATAATCCCCGTATCTGTCCCCACAGCTCCATCTGCTCTCTGACTGTCGCATCCTTAATTGCTCTATGTCCCAGCCTGCCGCTTCTCAGAGCACACACATGCTCACCTCTCCTGTTCCACAAGGGTCTTGATTCTGTTCTTAAGTAGTTTTCCACACAGGTGCACCCACCCTACCCTTATCTGCTGCTCTCACGTGACCCCCAACCCCCCCAAACACTCAAGAGCATCCTTCCTTCCTGACTTGGCAGCTCACAGCCCACACTGACCATGTGCACCTTCTAGAAATACACTCCACTGGGTGCCATCATGACCCAGGATCCAGCTCCTTACCCATCAGCCTCCTGGAACTGATCTTCAGGGATGTGTGTCCCATAGTCTCACAGGTCTCTTTGTGTGGTTGCATGGAGAGTGTGTTCAGAACATTGGGGGCCTAGGTGGGAACCAAGGCACCCACAATAGATAGAAAACATGGCCATGCTTGTCTATGCCAGTTTAGTAGAGAGACTGAGATCCACAGAAGGGAAGCCATCTGCCCAGAGTCCCGGACAGAGGGAAGAGAAAGCACAGGGGACAGACAAGCCCTCGTCTGAGTCCACCAACCCTTACAGCACCCCCTACCCCCCAGTCCAACACCCAGTTCCACGGAGTTGGGTGCTGCTGAGATTAAAGGGCAAACTCCTATATGTCACTGGGGGGGGGGGGGAATGTCTCTCCGAGGTCTTGAGGATAGTGCTGTCCTGGGTGCAGGCTGGGACCCTTTCCTAGCACAGATGTTTCTCCCTTAGCCTCCCCCACTCTTCCCCCAACCCCCCACCCCCGGCATTAGACGGTTCAGTAAGGCTCCCTTTGCACTTCAGTTGGTTTCAGTAATTAAGAAAGATTGAACCACATCCACTCCATGTCACAGAGTGTTTATCGGCAGCTGCCAGGCTTCGTGCACTTTGCCAGGTGCTGAGACCCTTCAAAAGGGATGGCGGGCTCCAGCTGTGGAGTGGGACAAACCTCTGTGGATGCCAGTCGCTGCTGGGTCCCAGAAGACGTCCAGCTCATGTTACTGGGCAGAGGGAAGATGATTAATTTTTTTTGCCATTCAATGAAACACATGTTCTTGTCCAAAACTCATTTCCCACTGCCACACTTAAGTCCCTTCCCCTTCCCCCAGCCCACCGGTGTTCCTGCTGCCTCCCTCCCTCGATGTCATCCTTCCCTGAAGTGTCAGTATGGTGAGTTTATTTTCTGTCCCAGCTTCCAGGTTTTTACAGCATGAGCCTTCTTTTTTGTGCTGGCTGCCTCTGTGAAGGGACTCAGGGGCAAGGACAGGAGACAGGCTTCTCACCAGGCACTTGTTTTAAATTTTGGACCACGTAAATATTTTTGTTTCAAAATATTAATTTTCAAGGGTTTCTATTTTAAAATACCTATCTGGCTGGGTGTGGTGGTACACACCTATAATCCTAGCACTTGGGTAGAGGAAGACTAATCTCTGAGTTTGAAGCTAGCTAGCTTGGTCTTCATGGTGAGCTCCAGGCTAGTCAGGGTTACATAGTGAGACCCTATCTCAAAAACCCAAACCTCTCCAGCAGCAGTGACAACAAAAAGCTTATGTGGAACCCAGTGTCTTGGCCCTTGTGGTAGAAACAAGATGGCAGTGAATTAAAGGCTAGCCTTGGCTACACAGCAAGCCTCTGATCCCCAGGTAGTGAATTAAAGGCTAGCCTTGGCTACACAGCAAGCCTCTGCTCCCCATTTAGTTCCCCTTAGCCCTTCTTGCCTGCACAGCCAGAGTCTAGCTTGTGTCCTTTGGTCAGAATTCCTTAATGTCCCCTAAGACTGCTCTGGAAAAGATCCCTGAATCCTCCCCATGGGTGAGCAGCTCCTTGGCCTCTTTGGGCGTGGGCCGCTGTTCCTCAGCCCCCTGGGCTCTCTGTTTCCTGAGCTGGCAGGACCTCCTGCCCACATCTGTCTCCTGGCCTTGCTTGTCTCTCTCTCCCAGTCTCTGGAATCTTGCCCCGTATGTCAGCATCTCTAGAGCTGCAGCTCCCTAGCGGGCCCTGTGACCTCCAGTGTTCAGGTCGCACCAGGGGCCATCCTGCCTTGTGTCTGTGCGTAAGACTGAGCTTCAGGGTCCAGAGCCACCCTGTCTCTAGGACACCCTGATTGTTTATCCCAGGGATGGTACACTGTGTGTTTGGATTGCCTGATGCATTTGTCCTCTGTCAACCTCTTGATACGGGGAAGTTTCTTCTGTACCTGTTTTGTTTGAAGAGTCACTCTCATGAATAGTTGCATGTAAATAAATTGTGAGCTGGGGTATGGTTCAGTTGGTAAAAGGTTTGTCCAGCACGCATCATTTTCTGGGCCCTATTCCTGGCACTGCAAAACTTGGGCATGGTGGACCGTGCTTGTAAGCCCAACATTCCAGGAAGGCAGGAGAATTGGGAGTTTAAGGTCATCCTTGGGTATATGAGTTCAGCAGCAGCTATGAGACCATGTCTTTTTGTCTTGTTTTCTTTTTTTTTTTCTTTCCCCTTTTTTTGTTGTAAATCAAGCTTTCAGGATGGAGGCTAGCATATTGCATATTTATAGAGAGAACATATTTGTGAGATACAAATGTCCTGAATCAGGTCTCAGTCCTACTTTTGCAAGCCCTGTCCTGTTGCAGCATGTCCCCACTGCCATCCAGTCCACTCCCAGTGCAGGAGCCCAGGGGTCTTGCATGATACTGCCCCCTCTGTTGCCTGCTCATCACTAATTCTGGCCCAACCTGCCTCTAAACTGTCTCCCCAATTCTGCATCCTGCCTGGTCTGTGGCCTGTGAACTTGCTCTTGTTAAACTCATCAAAGTTCTAATTGCCAGATCATGAGGAAAAAAAAAATTCAGCCTTCATTGGTTTGGATTTTATGCTACGTTTGGTCCTGCTGATCCCATTCTCCTAGAAATGTCTCACTAGCTCGGTTTCCATAGCAACCTGGTCTGCCCGATCTGCTCACGTGCCACGTGGTGCTGACATTTCTTTCTCTCTGGTGCTGTTGCAGGTGCCTTGGGCTCCTCCAGCCTCTGAAAATGGTGGCATGAAGGTTCTGGAATGTTGCCTGGGAACTTGTTTCCTCTTCCATGTCAATGAGTATGGGCAGATTTACAATGAGCACCCCAATTCTGTCTCCAAGTGAGATATCCTGAGAGACAAACTATCAGACTTAAGTCTCTGCTGGTCAGTTCTCCCACGTGTCCATTGGCATATCCATGTCAACTTTAGTCTGTTTCTTCCCACAAGTCCTAGGGAGAGCTTCATAAAACACAACTCAGAGTTTGGGGATGGACTGAGTGGGTAATGTGATTGCATGGCATGTGCAAGGTCCTGGCTTCAAGCCCCAGCACTGTATAACTTGGGCATGATAATGCTCAACTGTAAGGCCAAGCACTTGGGAGGTGGACCAGAAGATCATATACTCAAAGCCATTCCCAGCTACGTAGTAAATTTGAAGCCAGCCTGACTCACATGCAACCTTGAATAAAACAAAGCAAAGCAACTCATAACTCGGTCCATGGCCCTTGCCTACTCCAAAGTCTTCCCTGACTTGGCAATGGCTACAGGTTAGATTCAAGTTCTTTAAATGTCAGGAGATGCTCACAGTTGATATTTTCATTTGCCCTTCCCACCATGCCCCATCTTATCCAAAACTCCGGGGAAACCTAACAGTTTGCGAACACAAGCCCCATGCCACATCTTATCCAAAACTCCAGGGAAACCTGACAGTTTGCGAACACAAGCCCCATGCCACATCTTATCCAAAACTCCAGGGAAACCTGACAGTTTGCGAACACAAGCCCCCGCTACTCAGTTCCTGCTCTTTGAACCTTTGTCTCCTCTGACAGAGGGCCCTTCTGGTCTTTCTTCCCAGTTCCCATTTCTTTCTTTCTTTTTTTTTTTTTTTTTTTACAAGAGCACAAATCTACTTTTATTTATTTACTCTCCATTAGTTTAAATCCGGGATGGGTACAGCATCACACGGATTCTATGTCCAATGGCCTTTGCAGGAAGGTTGCTTCGGAATTTGGCACGAACCATACCGCTGTTTCCGTGGGCCCGAGTTACCTTTCCCCAGATCACTCTGGTTTTGTTTGGTTTACCTCCAGGAGTCACTGTATTGTTTTTTGCTTTATACACATAAGCACATCTTTTGCCTAAGTAGAACTCCGTTTCATCTCGGGCATAAACGCCTTCAATTTTAAGAAGAGCCGTGTGCTCTCTCTGGTTCCGGAGACCTCGTTTGTAGCCAGCAAAAATGGCCTTGCACCACAGCCTTCCAGACATACTTGCTGTTAGAAGTCCTGTTCCCAGCAGGCCTCCACAGGCGCCAAGATGGCGGAAAGAGCCAGTTCCCATTTCTTGAGTTATTAACTCAGGCAGCAGCTTCTCTAGGAAATCTCCTGACAGCTCACCCCCAGTTCTGAGTCCCCAGAATGAGGTGGCACTCCCCCCCCACCTGTGTTCTTGGCACACTCTTAAGTGGTAGATCCTAGTCTCCCCAGAACAGTTCTGACTGCAGGCAACAGGCAGGCACCAAGTCAGAAAGAGCTTTGAAACAAAGAGGAATTCATTGGCTCTCAAGGAGAGCAGAGTTCTTTTGGGCTTCTGAGAAACTGAATGGAGGGGTGAGAGATGCCGGAGAGCCCTGATACTCAGCCATGGCAGTAGAAAAACCTGTCTTACCATCATGTGCATGTGTCGAGGTATAATTTACATGCAATTAAGCTAACACATAAAAGGTACTATTGGATGACTCTTGACACCTGTATACACTTAGCACACGTTAAGAAAACGCCCATACCCACCAACCTCTGAGATGGATTTTCTTAAGTCCTTTGTGGTTTCTTTACTTTCCATTTCCCCTCCCTCTCCCCCTCCATTCCCTAGGCAACTACAGATCCGGCCACCACTACACAACAACTGTAGTTTCTAGAATGTTATGCAAATGGAACCATAGCCCTTTTACTATTGTCTGGCTTCTTCCCTCAGTATAATTGTTTGAGCTCATCCATACCGTGTGAATAGCTTGCTTGCCTGATGGATGGCAGTCTATTGTGAGTGTAGCAGGATTCGCTTATCCATTCTTACAGGAATGAATGGGTGGGGGTAAGTCTCTAGTTTGGGGCTCTCACAAATAAGACTGCTCAGAATGGTCATGTACTCATCTTTGTAAGGGCACATGCTTTTGTGTCTCTGGGCCAATTCACACTCCTATTCTGCAAACCATGAACATTCTGGTGCCCCACATCGCCACCCACACTTGGCATGGCCAGAGTTTTTCATTTTAGACATTCTGATACGTACATCATTGGGGGGTTGCCTTTTCCTTTCTCTGTGTTTGTGTGTGCACGTATGTGCAGATAAGTGTGTTAGTGTGTGTGTGTGTGTTAGTATGTATGTGCAGATGAGTGTGTGCAGAGGAGACTGTCGGGTACCCAACTATCTTATTACCTTGAGAAAGGATCTCTCATTGAACCTGGAGTTAGGCTGGTGGTCAGTAAGCCCCAGCAAGCCTTCTGTGTCTGCCCCTGCAGGGGTTGGATCTATAAGAGCATGTGGCCATGCCGTGCTTTACCATAGGTGAGAGAGCCTCACATTTCAGCTATCTTCCTATCCCACCTCCTGTGACTTTAATTTGGATCTCTCTGCTGACAAATGACGTCGAGGGTCTCTTGTGTCTGTTTCCCATCTGTTTATCTTCAGGAAGTATCTGTTCCAATCTTTTGCTTAATTTTTTTTATTGGCTATTTTTTTTTCTATTTTGAGTTTTGAGACTTCATACAAATCTTTCATTAAATATATTATTTGCAAATATTTCCTCCCAGCCTGTGGTTGGTCTTTTTACTCTGTTGGTGGCTCTTCCAAAGAGCTTAAATTTTCATATTTTCTGCAGTGCTGAGGATCAAACTTAGGGCCTTGGGCATGCTGGGAAAGTGCTAGCTTCCCACCAAGCCAGCTCACAGCATAAGGTTCTCCATTCTTATGATCTGGTTTATCAAATGGTTTTTTAAAGTTTTTATTTCATCCATCCATCCATCCATCCATCCATCCACCCACCCACCCACCTATCCATCCATCCATCCATCCATCCACCCACCCACCCACCTATCCATCCATCCATCCATCCATCCATCCATCCATCCATCCATCCATCCATCCATCTACCCATCTACCCATCTATCTATCTATCTATCTATCTATCTATCTATCTATCTATCTATCTATCTATCTATCTATCTATCTATCTACCTATCCATCCATCCATCCATCCATCCATCCATCCATCCATCTATCCATCCATCCATCTATCTAGTGTGTTGACACATGCACATGTGGAGCTCAGAGGACATCTTGCAGGAGTCAGTTCTCTCCTTCTACCCTGTGGGTCCTGGGGATGGAATCAGGGTGGTCAGGCTTGACCTCCAGTGTCTTTACCCACTGAACCACCTCACCCCAGTCAGTTTGTTCACTTATGGCTAGTGCTTTTACCAGCGTGTCCTCTTACAGTGGGTTTAAGAGCTCTGCCCAACTCTTGTATGCTCTGTTCTCAACCGTTTTGGGTTTTCTCCATTTTATATTTTCCTGTTATTCTTATGGCTGAGTTCGTGAGGCTTTGGTATCACCAAGAAGAAAGACCCCCCTAATACGGTAATCTGTCTGAAAAGCAAAGCTCAAAGCCTTCCCTGGCCCCTCCTTGACTTGGGGATAAAATCCCAGGCTCCCGACAAAGGGCCTGCGAGAGTGCCCTGACCCCGCTGACCACCCCTGTCCTCTCTGGCATCTTCTCAAGCGCTGTACTCTGGACACGCTGACCAAAGAGCTTCTTTTCTTTAAGCTCGGTGGCACAGCAACCCTTTCCTCTGGGCTTTCGGGAAGTTGGACCTGACAGCCAGGCTGAAGCAAGACTTGGCCGCCCTCTGGTCCTGAGATAAAGGCTTTGACTTGGAGCCTGTAGCCAGGACACTGGGCACCTTCCATTCCCACCCTGCTCTCTGCCGCCATGGTCGCAGCGCCTCCTCACTCTCCACTGCCAGGCCCCGGCACGCTTCCAATCTTTCTAGGTGTGACTTTTTTCTTTCCATGATGGGGATTATATCCTGTACATAATTTTATTGTGGCTTCTCCATGGCTGTTGGTTCACTTTAAAAAAATCTTATATATTGTAAGAATTTACAAAAAAAAAAAAAATACAATTACCCCATGAAGAATGGGCCACATGAGCGAATATAAAACAATATGCTTAGCATTTTCCTGATAGTTTGTTATTTTGGTTGTTTCCATTTTTTATTATAAACAAGGCCACACTTCTCTTTGTACATAAATCTTTTGTCAATCTGAGATTATTTCCCTCAGATGGAGCACCATGAGTGTAATTACTGGGTCAAAGGCGGTAATAATTTACATTCCCATCAGCAGACTTGTGTGTTCCCTCACACCCAGCCAGCATGGGGTATTCTCATTAAAATGTCCCTCTCCACTCAGCGATGGGCAGTGTTATCTTGCTGTTGTTTTAATTTACTTTTTAAAAAATAATTAGATATTGGAAAATAGGTTCAACCTATGAGCCATAAGAAATTAATCTTGTGTTAATTGAGTGTTCCTACCCTTTCACATTCATCCAGCAGTGACTTGAATTTTTAAAACTCAATTTGTGTGGGTTCTTAAACACCGAGGATATTAACCTCTGCGTGGAGCCGCAATGCTATTTTCAATTTCCCTACAATTAAATTTAGAAAATTCAAACGTCTCTCGCTTTCTCTCTGTGCACTCCCTTCTTGTACTTTTAAGCTCAGATGTCTCATCCAGAGTTCCGGGTGAACCTTTCAACCTTATTCAAGCATTTCTTCTTCTTCTTCTCTTAATTGAAACTTTAATTCCGCTGAATGGTGCTAATATAGAGCATAAAGTAAAGAAGAAAGTGGGTTTGCTTTTTCAAACGTCTGGATCCTTCCGGCATTTCTCTCTAATTCCCTCTCTCCTCGCTGCTGGGGGGAGGGATAGGACCCCTTCTCCGCTGTGTGGAGTAGGGGACTGTTTTTCTCTCTCTAGGCTCTGATGTTCGTGTCCCTTCTCCTCACTCCCCACCCTCTGTGTGAGCTTCTGGGCACACTGCTCTGTGGAGTTGGCACCTCAGTCTCCCTTCCCTGCCTGGGCTGGAAGGCACTTGGGTGGGCTTTTGTGAGCTCCAGGCACAGGAGGCAGTTGTTAGAGGTGTTGTCTGCAGGATGGCCGGGGAAATAAAAGCCACGGCTTTTCAGGGCTGGCTCTAGAGCTTGAGAAAGCAAAGGTTCAGGAGTCCCCAAAGCTTGGAGGCTGGAGTCAAAGCTAAACAGTGGCGGAGCTTACGAGGAGAGAATAGGCTGGCAAGATGTCACTGTGCCAGACCCTGTGCCCCATGAAGGGTAAGACCTGGGTAGAAGATGGGACATCCGAAGAGTCTTCTAGAATGCTGATACTGCCTAAGCCTCAACCGTCAGAAAAGGCTATCCCTATCTTCTAAGTTCCAAGGAGAAATAAGACGGGGGTCTTAGTCATACCCTGAAATCCAATGTGGTGTTTACAAAAAAGGCAGAACGGGAGCCCTAGCAAAGCCTATGGGGGTTGACGTGAGATAATCAGAGTCCCCTCTGTCACTCACACGCAAGCTCTGCACACCAGTCTCTACCTACTAATCTGCTCAGTGAGCTCAGGACCCATTTGCCTGGAGAAATTAGTGAGTGATACTCCCATGCAAGTCAATAGCTAAGAACCTTGGGTACACACTGGAGCCCGGCATCTCATTGATGTCCTTTGTGACAAAGCCACCAGATACATGCTCTCTCCCAGCTCCTTTCCCACTGTAGCCATCTATCTGTCAGAGTGCAGACATGATACATGTGTATTCAGCTGGCACACACGACGCTTGTGTATGCCACCGGTTGCAAACTTTTAGGCTAACGCATTTTGACCTTACATTTCGGCCATATTATTTCAAATAAGAAAATATTTCTTTGGCAGCCACCCCTCCTCAGCTGTCCCAGGCTGCCACATTCCAACCCAAAGGAGACAGATTCCTGCCAAAGAGAGACACAGTTAAGTCACAAAGGGCATTCCCTGGAAGAAAGTAGGGCATAGGTTGCTGTGTAGAAAGCCACACATGGAGTTCTATCTGGAAGTCAGCTCCTTCCTCATCAGCTTTCTCTCTGAAGGTCTCATTTAGCTAACGGCCCCTGCTCTGCACTGGCCTGGGCCTTTCTCTGGGCTTTCTTACTAAATCCCAAACCAAAGAAAACCATCCTGTTTCCTCTGCCTTCCTCCCACACAGGTAGTCCCTAAGACACCCTCACTCCCATCTCTTCCTTCAGGCCCTCTGAAACACTGGTCCCAAAGGCTGGGTCCAGGGCCACTGGTCAGCTCCAGCATCCCCTGGCCTCCTGCCATGGCCTCTTTGTTCTTCTGGAAGCACTCTCCTTGTTGGACTCCTGGGTCCTTCCTGGCTACACCTGTGTTTTCTTCTTGGCTTTCTCCTCCCCAAATTCAGCCCCTGCTGGTCTGTCTGGACAGACCTGGGCTAAGCCTCTGTCCTCTGCGAGTTCCATTCCTCAATCTCTCTCTCTCTCTCTCTCTCTCTCTCTCTCTCTCTCTCTGTGTGTGTGTGTGTGTGTTCTTGCATGTATGTTCATGTGTGTATGGAGGTCAGAGTTTGCTATCAAGAGTCTTCCTTAATTTCTCTTTATCTCATTTTTCGGACACAGGGTCTTTCCCTAAGCTTGGAGGTCAGCCAGGATGCTTCAGTTTTTCTCTGTTCCCAGATTTGGGTCTGCCTGGCTTTCTGTGTGGGTGCTGGGCACCCAAATTTGGGTTCTCATGTTTGCATGACAAGCACATCACCAACTGAGCCAATTACCCAGCTCTCTGCCAACAGCAGAAACCAACACTGAGCCCCAGATATGGCACCATTCCTCGAGGTGACCAGCCAGCAACCTGGTGGCAGGTTGACTACATTGGACCACTTCCTTCGTGGAAAGGACAGCGTTTTGTTCTTACTGGAGTAGATACTTATTCTGGTTATGGATTTGCCTTTCCTGCACGTAATGCCTCTGCTAAAACCACCATTCACGGACTGACAGAATGCCTCATCTATCGTCATGGTATTCCACACAGTATTGCTTCTGACCAAGGAACTCATTTCACAGCCAGAGAAGTACGACAGTAATATGAATGCCCATTGTAAATTTACTAATGCGTTTGCGATTGTACGAGGGATAGTTATATCATGTTAGGCGTATTTACAACCTTGTTATTGTTTCATGTGAACATGAGATATTATTTGTGTCAAGTTGACAAGGGGTGGATTGTAGTGGCTATTCCTGGTTGTCAACTTGACAATATTTGGAATGAACTACAATCCGGAATTGGAAGGCTCACCAGTGACCCTTATCTGGAGGCTTGGAGATCCTTATCTGGATCTTGGTTTGAAGATCTTGAGCCATAGTGGCTATGGATTCCAGAAGATTGAATCTCCGAGTTAAGGAACACACCTTTAATCTGGGCTATGCCTTTCATCTGGGATGAAAGTATTCATATTATCAGAGTAAATTGGGTCACGACTTTGTCTAGAGACAACTTCTGGAGCTGTGGTCAAGAGTGTGCACGCAGACACACACGATCCTAGCGTGCATCCACAGGGTGTTTGTGTCACAGCCTCACAAGTGCTCCAGGCCTTACAGTACCCACAAAGACTACACTCATGACTGGAACCCATTATCCTGATTATTCCCCGCCAGCACACACCAATATGTAGGCAGTTTTCTTTGCTTAGACATGGAAGCAGTTTTAACACTGGCCCTTCTGAAGCCACAATGTACCAAAAAAGTACTATGCCAAACATGTGTAACTCATGTAAAAATTCCACATCCCATATTGGCCACCTCAAGATGAAAACGAGTAACTCCCTAAAGTTAACTGGCTCTACTCCCCTAATATTAAAACATAAAAACCACATGGGAAATATAGAAATTCAAATAGAAGTAACATAAACCTGTCATAAATCGTAAACAAAAAAACTATCTGTGGGACAGCATGGATGACAAATGGTCTACTGTGTAAATTTTAGAATGAGGCAGACAAAGGTTGGAAGGCCGGTTAATTTTCCCCTCCTTCTCCTGCTTCTGCTTCATCTCCTTGGGTATCCGATGTCCACAATGTTAAGTTGTCTCTCAGTAACTGCATTATTAGCGTGCTGTCTTTGTATTTTCCCTCCCTCCCTCTGTCCTCCCTTCCCTTCTTCCCTTCCCTTCCCTTCCCTTCCCTTCCCTTCCCTTCCCTTCCCTTCCCTTCCCTTCCCTTCCCTTCCCTTCCCTTCCCTTCCCTTCCCTTCCCTTCCCTTCCCTTCCCTTCTTCCCTCCCCTCCCCTCCTTCATTTTTTTTTTCTTCTTTTGACAGGGTATCTCCGTGTACCTCTGGAATGCACAGGGATCCACCCACCTTTTGCATGTTGCATTTCTTTTTTGTTGTTGTTTGTTTTTTTTTTTTTTTTTTTTTTTTTCCGAGACAGGGTTTCTATGTAGCCCTGGCTGTCCTGGAACTCACTTTGTAGACCAGGCTGGCCTCGAACTCAGAAATCTGCCTGCCTCTGCCTCCTGAGTGCTGGGATTAAAGGTGTGTGCCACAACGCCCGGCTGCATATTGCACTTCTTAATGCCACCCTGCCTGTCTCACTGTGACCTTCTCTGAAGCCTTCTGTCTCTACCTGAGTCTTCCCTCCTGGCCCCTAAGCTACAAGTCCCAAAGTCCTCTCATACTCAATAAATTCAACCAACAACTCTTTGTCCCCAGTCAAGGTCTCTCTTCATGTGGAACCACAGCACTGGCCAGTGGATGCCAGGGGACTTCCTCTAGCAACTGGTCCTTCCCACCTCATCCATTCCAAAGCCCCGAGCTCCCACAGGTGCCCCAGCCTTTTTTTTCTGTTCCTTCTCTCATGTTCATGCGCCAGGTCTGGGTGATGGACAGCAGGTTGTCCACTGGAAGACCTCCCTCCCTGCTGACCTCTGCTCCCACGGTGATCTCCTCACCAGAAGCCAGAGGGAGAGTTTCAACTCATGAGTCAGGACATGTCATCATCGTGCTTTGGGACAAAGCTGCAAACCTTCTGAGCTAGATGACCCATGCTGCCCCGAACCCTCCTCGCCTGCGCACCACCTTCATCTCTCAGCAGCACCCAGGGAAACCTCAGCAGACTCCTTCCCCTGTTCATGATCGCCATTTGTTCTGACAATTTACCCAGGGTCTGTCTCTCCTTCTGGATTAGAAACCCCACGAGGACAGAGATCTGTTTTCTTCCCATGGTCTCCCCATAGGCCCTGGAAAGGCTCAAAGATCATGCATAGAATTGAGCTGAAAACTTCCTCTTGGCTTCACAAGTCGCTCTCCAGCTCTGAGACAATCCTGCCCTAAACTTTTCTAATTATCTGAACTTAATTATCTAAACTTCTGCACAGGGCTGCCTTGCTGCTGACTATCTGTCATCCCCAGGCAGCGCCGCTGGCAGGCTTCTGCTCCATCACACCCCAAAAACCACTCTTGCTGCGGGCTCCGATAACCCCCTAATTACCACCTCCAGTGGGTGTTTTTCCATCCCTGTCTTATTGGAATTCTCTGCAGGGTTTGATATTGTTGATCACTCCCCTTCTCAGAAACTCTTGCTCTCTTGGTTTCTATGGCAACCCCCCTCTCCTTGTTTTTAAACCATCTCTATGACGACTTTTCCTCCCCACTCTCATTAATCAGAGTTTCTGACTCAACCACCCTTGAAATGTTAGGGTCCTGAAGATTCGATATTGTGAAGTTGTCAACGCGCCCCAAATTAATGAACAAACCCGATGCCTCCCTAATCAAAATCTCACTGAGGCTTTTTTTTTTTTTAAAGTGGTATTTAGTGCATTGATTCTAAAAGCCATATGGTAGAGGGAAATGGGCAAAAACAGCCAAGATGATGTTGAGAAAGAAAAACAAGGTTGGGAACACAGTAGGAGGAAAAGGTCTGGATTCGCCCTACTAGGCGACAGATGACAACGTGACTGTGATTAAAGATTGGAAATGGTGCAGAGAGGAATCCTGAAGACTTTGGCATCCATCAGGTCCAGGAACATTTGCCAGAGATGAGGAAGAACCTTTCATACAGTGAGCACTGGATGCTAGGAGCTCAAAGATACCCTTACCTTAGTTCCTGGACACCTCCCTCAGGCTGGACTGTTTCCTTCCTACCCATCCCACCCCTCAACCTCCATAAAACTTGCCTATGTGGGGACCAACCCTGTAAGATGGCTCCTCATTTTCTTCTGAGTTCTGTTTAAGGCTCTCTTTCATTCTGGGTCTAAAGCAAACCAGGCTGGTCTCAACCAAGACCAGCCCTGAGTTTCTGCTCCCCCTGTCTCTACCTTTTTGAGTGCTGGGATCACAGGTATGTGGTCCCACACTCAACTTGAGTTTTCCTGTTTGGGAGAAATACATGCTCTTGGATGTAGGTGTGTTCTCAAGTGTTCATTCTATTGTTCTTGGATCCTTTTGTGTTTTTAAAATAAGCTGCCATAATGACAGTGACACTTGAACATGGCACAAAGTTGGAAGACTACTCAAAGCTTGGAGGATCTTTAATAATCTTGCTAACAGTCCCAAGCACCCACTGTCAGGTTCTGTGGAACACATCTCCTCTTATACACTTATGCCAAATGCTTTTATTATACATCTCCATAATTCCGCACCATGGTTTTACACTGATTATATGCTAAACATTTCCCTGTGTTAGCCAACAGTCATTGTAATTACTGAGTTTAACGACTGTTTAATAATCCATCTAATGAATGGAACATAATTTGGTTAACTAGTCCCCCTAAGCTGGAGATTTTGACAGCTTCGTTTTTCTCCTCCTCTTCCTCTCTCCTTTCCCTCCCTCCCTCCTTCCATTCTCCCCTCCCTCCCATCCTCCTTCCCTCCCTCCCTTTCTTCCCCTCTCCTGCCCCCCCCCATCCCCCCTCAGCACAAGGCACATTTTTTTTTCTGCACACATTTTTGAGCTCGGCTTTTGATCATTTCCTTGGGATGGATTTCAAGCAAATGGAGTTCAGAGTCCAACGGTCTGAGCTGTCACACATCTGCTGCAAATCACCTCCTAAAATTGCTTCCTGCAAAGGTTTGCCACTTCACAGTGTGGCCAGCTGTGAGAGAGAAAGGTCCGAAGTCACAGCCACCAGAGCTCATGTTTGTAAAGGGGCTTGGATTGCCATCTCTGCATCTTCATTTACACTGATTTTGTTATGTGTAAACTCAACATTTGCAACTGAACTTGCCCTTTGAATTTCATGTTTCATAAATGGACTCAACGCTTCTTATTGTGCCAACATTTCGTTATGAAAATCCTTTCTGCCTCTGTGAATGTTTTATTTATGAGAAATTTTGACACACATTCCCTCTAGTCAATTATGTTTGTATTTCCCAGTGCTGTTCTCTCTGTGGCTTATGACAGTTACCATGGCCTCCTCCCGCACACATGCACAGATAGGAACAGGAGCCGTTTCCACCTTCGGTACCTACTAATGGGCTTTCTGTTTTGCATTTAAACCACCTGACATTGATTTAGGTCCTTGGTATAAAGGGAGATAAAGATAGTAGGCTTTTTGTTTCCCAGATAGAGAAAATAATTGCATATCTTCACTTAGTGATGGGTCTCTCCGTTGCTCATTAATTTGTGGGATGTCTGCAGCATACATCACGGTGTTAGACAATTTGGGATTGGCTTCGGGCTTTCCAGTCCATTCCATGGAGACAGCTTTCTCATTTTCTCTCTTTATTATTTTGAAAAAACAAACAAACAAACAAACAAAAACCCCAGAAAACCTTTCACTTTATGCCATAGAATCTGTTTGCATTTGGAATTCTGAAGTCTCCATGTCCTATCAGGTCAGTGGCTTGTGAGTCTGGCTCCACATCTGTCCCCCAGCTTGGTATCACACTTTGCATACCCCCCAAGGTGACTTCTTCACACGTGGACACATTTTCTAGCTCCTTCTTCTCCCTGGAAGGTAGACCATGTGATTGTGCTTCACAGAGATGACCCGTGCTGACCCAGCTCTGAGATGACAGGCAGGGCCAGGAGACACAGATCGGAGTCCTATCTCTGCCAGCTGGGCACAGTGTTGGGCCATCCCACATCACCCGCTGCCCAGACACTTTACTTCCTGGTCTGTAAATTGCAGACATCCTCTTGCAAAGTCCCTAGGATGGAGTTTAGAGGCAGTGAGGAAGAATCCTGTTCTTTAGAGGGGAACAGGGCTGCCAAAGCTGAGGTTGCAAGAGCCTCAGGACCTGGAACCACACTGGGGAAGAAAAATGAGTAAGTGACTTCAAGGTGTGGTATGTTCCCCAAGGGGACACTAAGGCTGAACCCAGCTGGTTGGGATGTGGGTGTCTGGGAATGCACTTGGGGAGTCCACAGAGACATGCCAAGCTGAGAGGAACTGTAGGATTTCTGCAGGTGCTGGGGTTGCCAACAGTTACAGATGTGCGTATTGGAAAACCTGGATTGGGGAGGCATGGGACTTTGTCCAAGGGGCACGTGAGCAGTCACTGGAGGATGGATAGATCCCATGTGAAGTCTTAGGCATGTGCTTCGCCTGCGCGGCAGTGCAGGAAGAGGAAAGCGGGAGGCCATTGCATGGAGTTTGTGGGAAGGGACACCTTGGGATTGTTCTAGAAACACAACTGCTAGGATTGGCTAAGACCGAGCAAGATACAGTCCTGTCCCTTCCATCCCAGCCACCATGAAACCTCTATGCCCTGTCACCTCACTTTCTCAGAGCTGTCAGAGTCTTTTTGAGAAAAAAAAAAAGAATACATCTGAATTTCCATTTCAGATATTGAGAAGTCGAGACAGGCAGTGATTATTCTGCCCTTACATCGACAGCTGCCTGTTGCTAGGTGCCCAGAGCTACAAAGAATGTTAAGACATGACCCCAGCCACCAGGCAAGATGAAGCCACAGCTAATTAGAGCCAAAGTCAGGACCAGCAGGGCAGATGAAGGCTCCCTGAGAACATGGAGATCAGGTTCCCCGCATAAGGAACATGATTGAATTCTGTTCCTTCCATCAACACAACTAATCCCCTCACCTTCACACTTAATCCCACTGCTCTGGGCCCCTCGCTGTCTGTCCCCACTCTGTAAGCCTGGCTGCCTGAGCCTCCCCTGTCTTGATGCTGAGCACGGGTGCCTTCCTGTCTCTGTAGCCCCTCCATCCCCCTCCTCCCTCCTCTCAGCCAGATTAGAGGTCAATTGTTCCGCACCTGGGGGGGCTTCAGCCCTGACCTCAGAGCTGTGCAGGAAGAGTTTCCAAAGCCATATCCCAGCTTCCCTGAGTGCTAGGCACATGGCCACTCATTCTTCTAGAATCCCTCCCTGGCTCCTGGGATCTTGCCCTTCCCTTTTGCTCAGCCTCCCCTTCCATGCCCTGTGTATCTGCCAGACCATGCGCTCCAGCCTTCTGCTGCTGACTGTCATTTCCTCCAGCTGCATAAGGCACCAAAGCTTTGTTCGCTTCCAGGAGGTGGCTTTCTCCAAACAGTGCTAAGTGCCGGCCCATCATCCTTTGTCACACCACCTGGCCATTCCCAGGCCCAGATTTGATCCTAAGCACTAGAATTTGATAGTAATTCACTTAGACATCTCAATATGAGCATGTAGACATCCCAAGGACACCCAGGCCTCTCAACGCTATCATCCAGTTATCCCAGTACCACCTAGATATCCCAACTTCACTCTGGCATCCCAACACCCCACAAACATCTCAACATCTCCCAGACATTCACCATCGCCCAGATACCCCAATACCCAAACATTCAATGTCACTGTGTAAGCACACTACCACCAACATTTCTCAGAAATCTCAATGCCACACAGGCATCTCTCTATCTCTCAGATATCACAATATCACTACCTAGATATCTCTACCTCTACTACCCAGACATCTGAACATTACCACCGAGACATACCAACATTCCCAAGACATATGAGCAACATATAGATACCCCAACATTACCTACATATCCCAACATCATCCAGATATCCTAACACTACCTACACATCCCAATATCCCTCAAGGTAAACTTCATTCATTCATTCATTCATTCATTCTTTCATTAACGTTTTTGTGTGTATAACCAATGAGATTTTGTGTGCCACTTATCTGCCTAGTGCCCACAGAGGCCAGAGGGCCTCAGATCCCTTAGAGCTGGAATTACAGACAGTTGTGAGCTGTCCAACATGGATGCTGGGAACCCAAGCTGGGTCCTCTGCAAGAGTAGCAGGTACTCTTAGCTACTGAGTCATCTCTTCAGCCTCTGTCCTTTTTCCAGCTGATTGTCTTTCTTCATTCAAATTTCTAACCTGTCTTTGCCCAGTCTGTCATTGTCTGGTATTCTGCCTTGTGGGATGGTTCCAGTACTCTGGTATACGTCTCTTATGTCTCTTCTTGCTTCGTGTGCTGCATGGCCTTGTGAAGACAGCCAGTCATACTTTCTAGCTGACCCCCCTCTTTGTCACCAATAGTTCAATCCAAGCTGTCACCAACCTCTGACCCCCCTGCGACTGCCTGCTCATTGGTCAGCTCAGATTACCTCCTTCTCCCCTCTGACCACCTAACCTCTACAGAGAAGGCCAATGTTCTTTCTGCCATAGGCACATTTCAATGCCAACCTCTCACCTCAAATCCTTCAGCAGCCTTCAGAGGAAGAACAAACTGACTTCTCCAACCTTTGAGCACCATGTCTATACCAGCATGGCTCCGATTTGGTTATTTGTCTTTGGTTCTGGGAAACAGGAGCCAAATCCATGTCCTTCATGGTGGAGCAGTGAGCCTGCTTCCTCCAGGATGATGAATCATGATTGACAGTACCACTCAGGATGGATGGGCTCACTTCTCTTGAAAGTGATTGGTTTATGAGTAACACGTGATGAATATCAGGCTAGGGAAAATCCTATGTGGGGTGGAGATGGCTCAATGGTCAGGGACACTTGCTGCTTACCTAGAGGATCTGGGTGCAGTTCCTAGAGCTTACATCAGGTAGTTCACAGCTGCTTTTGACCATGTGTGTGTGCATACACACACACACACACACACACACACACACACACACACACAGATTAGTGAAATAAAAAATGAACAGTACACAGGTTCTTGATGACCCTAGAGCTGCCACCAAGGGATCCTCATTGTGTGACAATAAATCTAATTCTTGTTTCGATGTTTCTGAGTTGGGTTTTCTGTCTTACTCTTTCCTGGTAAGGGACTCAGGTATGCTAGCTTTCTTGCGGTTGTTGGAAGGAGCACACTGTTATAAAGGATTCCCTCTAGCTGTCACCTTGTGTGTCCTTCCCATGCCCACCCAGTTAGTGTCCATTCCTGACTAACTGCTGTTCTCCGCTGGAGGTTTCCTGGTCAGAGTTTGAAGTGATGGATGGATGTCTTTACTGCCCCATGGACACTTGGCCCCGCAGCTCTGCACAGGCAGTGAACAGGTGACACTGCTTAGGACTGTGTGCCCTGCTATTGTGCTGGTCATAAAGCTTAGGCCACAGGCCTAAGTTCCCCAAGGTCCTAGAAGAGGGACAGTCACCATATAGGTGACTCTAATGGTTTCACCTGAAACCAACTAACAGGAGTCATCTCAGAGTAGGATGGAGCCAGGGTTCTGAAGATGACAGAGTTCCCAGCACAAGTGACAGGTGAAAGACATCATACTTTTAAACCTGAAAAGGCTAGAGGAGGGTGCGGGCTTTTAGAACCTGGAGAGAAAGCTGAGGACTCTCCGAAAATCACCTTGCCGTGGCCATAAGCCAGGCCATGCTATTCTCTCCCAACCATTGGAAGGAAGCCAGGATCCTGCTCTGTTATTCCTGACATTCACCGAAAGCCAGAGGGCAAGAGGTCTGCTGGCCTTAAGGTCAACTATCTGGGGCACAGCAAGGCTGCGGAAGGACACATGCAGCTTTGGGGTCAGTGATTATCCCAAATAGCCACAATGGCTGTGTCGCTACTCACTTCAGCACACCTGTTTCCTTTAAAAAAAAAAATTAATTTCAACCACAGGGCAGACTGTGAGTGTAGTGAGCTTCAATGCCCCTAATCAGGGCCAGAAAGGGCAGCACAAGAACCCCCGCTGTGCTTCCTTCCTCCAGTGAGCCACTGCCCATCTGCAATCAGACCCTCTTGCTTCCTTTCAGTCTGGCTCAGATGCCAGATGACTTCCAGATCTTTCTTCTTGTCATTCTCTCCCTCTCCCCTGGTGTCTCTTTCAATTCTAGGGGCACTCCCGTTTTTAGAAATCCTCGATCACCCGTATTTTTCCCACTACCACCTGACTCTTCCACTCATTTGCTCCATTGCCTCTGATAAGCCAGCTTTTAGCCCTTCACCCCTCCAAACGGTTCTTGCCACAATAGCCCCTTGATTGCAAAATTCAGAGGACTTCACTCAGTTCTTATTTTTCTGAGATCCGGGCGTATAGCTACGTTGATTACTTTCTCCTTGAAACCCTTCACTACCTTGGTTGCCATGGCAACTCCCTCTCCTAGTCGTTCCTCTCTTTCTTCTTTGTCGCCTGTCCACACCTCCATCAGCCCCTTGAGTGTCTCTAACTCTGATTTCCCCCACTGGGTGCTTCCCACCCTTTCCCTGCGAACCCACTCATTCCTCAGATTCTCTCCCTTCAACCTCCATCCATGGGCTGGTCCTTTCTAGAACGTGTTGGGACACCATGCCTGCTGGCCACCTAGCTGTGCCTGTTCTCAGCTCTGCCTGACACTGAACCCACTGGGGCCTTCATGACCTGTGCTCCAGTTCTGCCACTCTCCCCTGTCCACCAATATCCCCCTCTCCTGCTGCCCCATCCTCTCAACGCAATAGCCAAGTACTGGGGTATACTGCTGATTTTATTCTCTGAATTGGAGACTGTCACCTCCAAGTGTGGCATTCTCATCTGCCACCAGAGTGATCCTCTCAAATCACAGACCTGTCACTGGTGGAAAACCCTTCATGGTCCTACTGACTGTAGGACAGTGACCAGATGTCTTCACATGATATCATGAGGCCCTCCAGGGCCTGGGCTCTGCCTGCTTAGACACATGAATCTCATTTTCTTTCTTCCACTTTCCAGGACCACAAGAGTCTTGAAATTCTCTTGTTCTGATGGTGTCCTTCATGTGCTGTTCCCTCTGCCTACAGTGTCTTTCTGGTTCTCTTTACATCTGTCTGCTCATTTTAAAGAAGTCAGACCAATAATCTAACCTGGGATATTCTGTGCCATACAAATGTCCTACTATTGCAGTTCCCATATGGTATTGTAATGGTCCACTTATGTGTCATGTAGTGTAGTATTGTTTTATGCATTGCTTGATGGTCAGCCTGCTCCTTGTCAAGTTTTGCTTTGGTGTGTAACAAGCTGCCCCAACCTTCCATGGCATGCAAATGTACATGTAAAGGCTCTGAGGCTTACAGGGCTGTGTAGAGTGCCAACTGCATGAGATGGCAGCAGGGCTGCAGTCCTCTGGAGGCTTGATGGGACTTAGTGTCCAAGAGGCTCAGCAGGACCAGGCACGTCCTCGAGCTACCTCCACATGTCCACTATGTGGGCTGCTGTTGATGACCCTGTGTCAGCAATTCCAGAGCATCCTTTCTGCCACATGGTGTTTGGGCAAAGAGGCCACTAACGCCAGCCTCCTCCCTCAGGAAGAACCTTCCCCACAGTGGAGGCATGCACACAGAAGGTGGGCAGGGACAGTGAGCACCTCTGCAGGCTGGACAATGGGCTCTGACATTCTCCTGAGTTCTGAGGAGGACATGGATGTCACCAGAGCTTCAAAGTCTTTTGAAACCCACAACAGGGAAGGCATCTGGCTAACAGCTGGGTATTAGGAGGAAATCAAGGATAGGCACAGAGTTGCTCAGCCAGCAAAGTGCTTACTGTAGACTTGAGGACCTGAGCTGGACCTCCAGCACCCTCCAAGGCTGGGTAAGGGAGTACTGGTCTGTGATCCCAGCGTCAGCAGGGTGAAGATGGATAGATCCTGGTGGCTCTCGGCCTAGGCTGTGAGAGACTCTGTATGAAAATACCCAAGGTAGGTGGCTTCTAAAAAACACTGCTTCAGGTTAACCCTTAGCTCGGGTGCATGTGCTAACACACACTAAAAGGTAAATTAATTTTAAAAGGGATGAACATGAACAACCTCTTTCTGCCCAAATGGAAATGTTTGACTGACCAATGGGAGAGGAACCCTATGGAGACAGGAGGACCTTACCTAGATCTTCTCAGGCCAGAATGGTCACTGGATGACCAATGGCTCCTAGCATGGTCTAGAAGACCAAGGGTCCTGCTGCAAGGTGACTGGTCAGGGCCTGCTGTTTGCCCAGCAAGCAGGCAATAAGGAAAGCACAGGGCAGTGCTGTGGGCTGCCTGCCGTCAGGGGGACAACAGTGGCTGGAGGAAATAACCCAGCCAGGTGCACATCTCTAGGGCCAGAGCAAACGATCCCACAGATGAGCTGTGGGGAGAAGGGCAGGCATGGTGGTGAGAAAGAGACTGGAAGTGGATGGAGGATAGTTAGGGGAAGTCTGGCTGTTTGAGCAGGATGGGGTGAAGATGTGTGGTGAGCCTAAACTCAGTAGCTGTCTGGGGAGGCTCCTCTCCATGGCTGCTCCTGGGTTATCTTCCACCTAACATTCTCCCTCTGCACAGCTGGCTCTGGGCCTCCAGCTCTTTTCCATCCTCACTGGAATTCACCTTCTATTATGGAACCTGCCTTTGCTGACCATCGCTGCCTGGCCAGGTTCGAGCTGCTTCATAGGAGCACTGGGCCAGAATTCTGGGACTCACACCTTGACGGGGATATACCTGCCTGGTTCTGGTACTGGCCCTGGGCTAAGCATTTTTGGGGGCACTTTTTCTTTGGATCTTGTAACATGCTGAGGTGGGCCCTGCTGTCTGGTTCCTGGAGGCTGCTGAAGGATGTGACCAGAGGTCCTTGAGTGCCTCCTGCACAGGCTCTGACAGCCATGCCTTTTTTGAAAATAAGGTCTCACTATGGAACCCACTTTGGTCTCCAACTCACATTTCCCCTGCTTTAGTCTCCAGAGTATGGTGTCTTTGTTATGATCTTGAGGGATGTGAAACACTGGCACTCTCCAAATCCACCGGTGCTATGTAGGGAGAAGCAGGAGGCCTAAGGGAGAGAGCTGGCCGACATGGACACGGAGTGGAAGGCAGGAAGGAAAAGCCTCTAGCCTCTCACCCCGTGAGGGACTCCACTCCTTAAAGCTGTCCCCCAGGTCTAAAACTTCCTGTGTTAGGAAAGGTGCTTTAGAAAGAACATCCCATCTAAGAGCAGCTAAGAGCAAGAACATTTATTCGAGTGTGAACAATCCAGAAGTCAGCGATTGCAGTTACGCTGGCTCCGAGTCAGCCGTCTCCTCCCCTCCGGATCACAAGCTGGCTGTCAGGGTTCCAAGCTTCATGTTTTCACCCAGCAGCGGCACTAGACAGAAAGGGAAAGGAGGCCAAGAGAGCTACCAGCACATCTCTTCGAGGGAGCAAAGTGGGGCCCTGAAGCTACCCTTGTAAGTCCCACGACATGGAAATGAACTCACAAGTCTCAAAACTGTACCGGCTACGCCCTTTTCTTATCTGTAAGACTGACTACGCCCCACGTGATGGACTAAGCTTTAGGGCCTTTGAGAGCTAGCTACCCCCTAAGAATGCCATGCCCACACACTGTTTCAAGTTCCATTCTGGTTACCGCTGACTTGGAAGGAATCTATTTGTCTCTTTCTTCCTCGGTCCACCGTTGGTCCGCAGCTGCTCCATTTTCTCTGCTCCCACCCTTCCCCCATGGCCACATTAGGATGCTCAGGAACACTGACCTTCTACAGCCCTGGGGTTCACTCAATGCAAACACTATCGACAGCAGAATTCTGTATTTCCTGTGGGCGCCTGGATACATATTTACAAGTTTTTAGAAAGGTCTAGGAAAGTACACACCAAGCCCATCCCCGCGGTTGCCACAGGGGACGGGGAAGGGAACGGGATGGAAGCAGGTGGCCAGAAGGGACCAGCAGCTCCAGCAGTGGTGTTCTGGTTCTTAAAAAGGAGCATGGATTCATGTTTCGCTTGTGTCATTAAACTTTAATTTGAAAAAATTCCCATTCATTTTCAGCCAATTACGCTGGCCCTGTGCTGGCTGTGCTTGCGAGTTTGTGCCCAGGGAGGGAGAACATTTACTTTGTGTGTGTCTGTGAATGAAGTGCAGCGATTAGAAAGTAGATTAAAAAGAAATGTAGCAAACAAAAGCCAAACAAAACGGGCGGGGAGTAGAGAAAACTCATTCATGACAATAATGGAAACCAAAGAAATCAACCCAGGAGGAAAGCCACAAGTTTCTGAGGAAAAAGCAGTGTGTGTGTGTGTGTGTGTGTGTGTGTGTGTGTGTGTGTGTGTGTGTGACATGTAGTGAGCGGCTGGACAAACAGAGTTCTGCCTCGTCCCTGCAGTGAACGGCACAGTATTATACTGATGTCAGTTTCCCCCAAATTAATCTCGGAATTCACAGTATCTGACAAGCAGCTTTCAGAGTCTGTGTGGAGAGAGGAGCAGGCTGAGGCAGCTGGGAGGAAGCATAGTGAAATGTGGCATTTTACTTCACAGATATCACAAGGTGGTAAAGAGTAATGACAAATTAAAGTCTGCTACTGACAGGAATAAACAGATTAGTTAAAAAAAAAAAACCTAAACAAAACCAAACCAAAACCCCAGATAACCAGGGGCCTCCAAGTCCCCTAGCTGTGCGGCTTCACTCTAGGGAGAGCGGAGACAGGATGAATGTGCTGACCCGTTCTATTGTGCTCCGATAATTGGCTGTCCGTTTTGAGAAAGGCTAGACACTGTCTCAATTCTATCATAGAAATATATTCCAGATGCAAGAAAGAGCCAAGAACAAACCTGTGAAACCATTAGAGGAGAATAAGGGCTCTATCTCAATCAAACATGATATATATTCAACAAGGAACAGTGGAGACAGAGGAGACGCATTTGATTGAAACTGGCAACTTCTGTCTAAGGCAAGGTTCTACAGTGAGCTGAGAGCAACAGACACGCTCAGAGAAACATTTGTCCAAAAGCACAAAAGCTTACTATCTGGATTACATCAGGACATTCTACAGGTCAATGAGCTGAAGAGCTCGAGAAAAATTGACAGTTCGGAGCGGGAATAATACAGACGCCCAGTGTACACATGAAAAGCTCACTGGCAAACAGGAAAAGACAAATTTAAAAAGGGATTTAACTTTTTCACCCATCCAATTGGCAAATACTGAGGACTGCTCACAGTGTAGAGATTAAAGTCTCGAGGCCTCTGGCTAGATCCTTGTCTGGTTCAGAAACCATGGCGGGCAATGGTGACGTCTGCTAAAAGTGAAAACGTGCAGACCCAGCATCCTATTTCTCCTTCACTGCCAAGAGAAGGTTGCTCAAAACAGAGTAGAGTCAGAGCCAACTGATGGAGGAGGAGAACTGAGGGAATGAACGGGTGCTTCTCTGTTAAAGAGCAAGAATGTCAGGGACCAGCATGGCTGTGTTGTAAAGATACTAGAGGGAGTCAAGATGCAGCCTCAGGCAAGCTCTCAGCATGGGGAACTCTTTCAAAGCACCCATGCCCAAGAAGCAGATCCACAAACCTGTGGAGGGATGGGATGCAGGACTCTGGTACAGGAGACAGCAGCTGGGCTCACATCACTCCACCTCTAACAGGGAGAATGTCTTCATGCTTTGCTTCCTTAATTAAAGTGTCATTTGGAGAGATTCTAATTTGTTTTCAGCTAATTATGCCAGCTCTGTATTTAGTGGTGCTTGTGTGTTTGAGCCCAGGGAGAAAGAATGTTTACTTTGTGTGTGTGCAGAGCAAGCTCTCAGATCAGTGAAAGGTTGGGATGGAGCGTGGCGAACACGGGTCAGGCAAACAGGAGCACAGAGGGAGCCGTTCTGAGCTCCTGGAAACCCTGTACTAGGACTGAGGGTCAAATCCACCAAGAAACAGAAGGCAAGCTGACCCAGAGGAAGCAGGCATCTTCTCTGGAGGGACGAGATACTCTCTGGGCTGGGAGGGCTCTGTGAGCACACAGGAAAAAGACACTAAGTTCCTTCAGATTTATCTGTGAATTCAGTATAAATCCAACAAAATTTCCTATAGAAAGTTCTTTTGAAAGTTGATAAATTTTAAAATCCATGCAGTAGGACTAACCCATAAGGATTAACAAAATAGTTCTGCAAAACAACAGAGGACCAGCCAACCGGTCCTGCCCTGATCCAAGCTTAGCATCAAGCCTGGAAGCACAGACACAGGCAGAGGACCAGGGGTGGCCCGACAGTGCATGGGGCCCACAGGGTTGGTGCCAGGTAAAGGGAACAGGTTAGATCAAACTGTCTACATACCACAAAATAGTGTTTGGGGTGGGGTAACTTTAGATCGTAAGATTTATACATATGGAATTTATTATTATACATGATATATTTATTAAACATGATATAATTATATATTCATAAACTATATATATATCACTTATAGATGCCAGAGAAGAAAATACAAGAAATGTATATAAAGGAGGTTTCTTAAGATTGTCAAAAGAAGGTGTAAAAAGTAAAACCAACAGACAACAGCAATTCAATTAAGTGTCAAACCCCACAATGTAGAAATATACCACCACCACAAACCACCAACAAAGCATTAGTATATCAAACTCATAAAATATATAAGGATCTAAAAATCAATAAAAGAAAAATCTTTAAACAAACAAAAAGAAGAGGGAGGAGGAGGAAGAGGAAGAGGAGGAGGAGGAAGAGGAGGAGGAGGAGGAGGAAGAGGAGGAAGAGGAAGAGGAGGAGGAGGAAGAGGATGAGGAGGAAGAAGAGGAGGAGGAGGAGGAGGAGGAGGAGGAGGAGGAGGAGGAGGAGGAGGGAGACAGGAAGGCTGTAGCATCATATCCATAGTACCAGCATCCGGGAGCCTGAGGAGACAGGACCTGGAGCTTGAGGTTAGGATGAACTACATAGTGAGGCCCTGTCTCCAAAAAATGGAAGAAAAAGAGATGGGAGGGAGGGAAGGAGAGAGGGAGGGGAAGGACAGAAGGCAGTCAGAAGGGGAGAGGCAGGAAGGACACAGGCACAGAGTCCAGAGAGGAAACTAGGAATGGGGATAAATGAAAGTATCGGTTGGGGTGGGATACGGACAGTGCACACTAACCCAAGACAGTATTTTTATCCGCCCAACTGGTGAGAACATTAACCTGGAGACATCCTGGCAGGAGATTGACCTGGGAACTGGGGAGAACACTGTAGTTGTTTTTTATCTGAATTCAGGACGTGTCTTCCCCGTGACCCAACAGTTCCAAGTCCTTGTCCTACAGAAATCCTGGTATGTGAGCAGAAAGGGACCAGCACAAGGAGTCACCAAAGGCATCTCAACTGTCAGTCGACAGGACACAGCTAAGACAGAAGGCTGTGTGTGGCCAGCCAAGTGCAGCACTGGAGTGGGCGCAGATGCAGACAGCCACTCGAGGCCAGTCCTGTGGGCCACAAGGCTCAGTGGCACTTCCAGTGTGGACACCATCTACCTATGCAGACAGACAAAACAAAAGGACAGAGACATGTTGGAAAGGGCACAGGCAAACACTAGACCAGAGGAGCACTCAGGTCAGCTCCTGCCCACTGTAGATACAAGGATCCGAGGCAGAGGCTAGGGCCAAGTAGGGATGCCCCATCTGTACTGTGGTCTGTAATTAAGAGAAAATGTATTCATGTTTTACTTGTATAATTGAAATTTAATTCAAACATTCAAATTCATTCCTTGCCAATTAGCTCAGCTTTGCACGTGTGCTGTGTTCTCATTCGACCGTCCAGGGACAAAGCACGTTTGCTCACTGTGTGTCTCTGAATGCAGCACAGTGATAAGCAAATTGATTAAAATGTGGAAACTGAAATGAAAAACCAGCAAAGTTTCTCTGTTCACGAAAGCAACAAAACTAACAAGGTGTTCAGGGGTCAAGCCATTAAGAAATGTGGAGAACGCCTGCGACCTGCGGGGCCAGCTTTTATTAGAAGGCATTAAAAAGCAAAGCAAAACCAAACCAAACAAGGGAGACTGACCACGGGAGACGGGCGCCGTGGTTGTTGATAGGAGATGCTGATGGCATCCTAATGATGTTATTTTTCCCTCCAATGCAGTCTCACTTAATAAGATTTTTTTTCCCATGGAACTTTGACAAGCTAATTATAAGATATACAAAAGTAAACCAGCAATATAACAAGGTTTTTTTTTTTTTTTAAGAATAGAGGGCAGAGTAAGGGTACTTACCGTAACAGGTATTAAGACACTATTCAAAACTTTGCTCATTAAAATACAGCCTTGGCTCACAAAGACAGACAGAGATCAGCAGAATGAAGGTACCATACACAGGATCTGGGAGGAAAGAAGGGGCAGGCTGTGAGGTGCTCAGCAGGGTTGCTGTCTGCCAGACTCCATTTCTGTCACATCACACACAATGTGCCTCAGATGGAGTGAGTCCATCTGAGTAGGCACAAAACCATAGCAAACACCAGAGTTTGGGTGCAAATACAGACTGTCTGGCCCAGGGTGAGGATCCTGTCTCCAGACCACACCAGTACAGTAAGATGGACACTGATGGGGGCCATTGTCAGAGTGGGTAAGCTCTCCAGGAAGACCAGCTTGGGTCTGCTGGCCTGACCTCCCAGCCTGCTGGTTTCTCTTTCCTCTCTCCTGTTCCTGTCTCTCATCATCTCATCACTTGGGTGGTGTTGGTATAATCAGCTGTGTCTCCTCTGGCTTCTATTCCCTCCCGGAGGGACCACCGAGCAATGTATTTTGTGAGGGAGGTGATGTTCACGTGAGCCTAGAGGTCAAGGATGCCCGAGACAGTCCCTGTTCCCTCACTGTTTCCCAAGTGTCTGCCTCTCCAGACTTCGCCGCTCCAATTCCTGGTTCTAGTGCTGCAACAGGCACACTTTTTGGTGGAAGCAAGAATACATGTTGACTTTTGGAATTCCAGTGTAAAGCAGGAGATTCTGGCTTGGTACTTAAAGAGCTCACTGATTACTGCACACAGAATATTAAGTCATGATCCCAGCCACAAAACAGGATCAAACTGGTGCTAATTAGACATGCAGGCAGGATAGAGGGCAGATAAAAGCTCCCAAAAGAACAAGGGATCATGTTGCTCTCTAAAAGGTAAATAATTGAGTTTTGCCCACATTTGGTCATATGCACATTATTGCCCCAAACTAATTTATCTTCTTCTGCACTTGATCCCAGCCCCGTTGGGAGCTTATTTCAAATTGCCTCCATCCCTAATTGCTCAATTACACTGACTCCACAGCCCAGGATATCCATGTACCAGCATCGCTCCTTCCCTCAACATTAAGATGAAAAAGGCCAGGCCCTGTATCTCCTTAGCTCCTCCCTGTCTGTCTGCCTCTCTGGAGTCTGTCCATCCTGGAGTAAGCCTCTGACCCAGGGTTGCTCTCGGCCCAGAATACTTTCTACTGGGTTTCCCATCTGGGTCTGGCGTGTGCTTCTGTCAAGAGTACCCATCAGTGTGGGACACTGCGCACTGACGTGCATGACTGCCTCTTTCTCCTCTGTCACTACACAGCCCTACTAAGTGCCTGACTTCGCCTAAAGAACCCAGTGTAGGCTGAAGTCTAGGCTGAACCCAGTCTAGACTGAAGGGGTGACATGATCTGTGTTAGTGAACGACGTGTGCTCTCATGTTGGAGCTCATGTCCACGAACAGGCTCATTCTTCCTAGCCTCACCATGTACACACCCATCTTTCACATCTCTAAGTTCTCCTTCTTGACTCTTTAAAGGGCTCTCAGTGACAGTCTTGTGTTCCTGTAACTTCCCACAAATGCTCTTTTAAAGCCACTACAAGTCAGCTAATCCTGAAATGCAGAGGGAAAATTCCTGTCTTGATCTGACTGGAATTCACTGCCACATCTGACAATGTTCATTACTTTCTCCTTGAAATCCTTCACTACCTTGGTTGCCATGGCAACAGCCTCTCCAAGTTCTTTGTTATGTCTCTTGGGCCCATTCCTTTTCTGCCACCTTGATCAGCTTCTTAGACATCTCTAACTCCTGCTCTTGACCTGGGCCCTCTGACATCTCCACATAGTTCCTGGGAAATCACTTTCTTTGGGTCCCTGCTATTGAGTGGCAATGGCTCCAGGACAGCTTGCCTTTCTCCAGCCTTCTACTTGGGATTCAGGTGTCTGCCAGACCTACCTGTCTATGTCTCCAATACCTTGGTTACAACTGAGTCACTTTCCAATGTCTCTGACTGACTCGCAGAACTATGTTGTTCTTCAACCCTGCCACCCATCAGGGCTGCACTCTAGACATCTGGGCTCTCCTGGCCTGCTCTTTTAAGTGTGTGCACGAGCATGCAAGTGCATTTCAGAGTGTATGTGTGTGTATGTGAACGTAGGAGCCTGCAGAAGTTAGAAGACTCAGCACAATATGAGTACTGGGAACCTATCTGGGTCCTCTGCAGGAGCAGTGTACACACTGGACTACAGAACCATCTCTCTAGCCCCAGCCTGACCTCTTTGTGTTTTCTATCTCACATGAAGTCCTGATTTGTTCCTCTCCAAGCCTACTGGTCTAATTGAGAGCTGTCTCATACAATCTCCAGCCTCTGGACAGACAGAGATCAGGGCTTTCTAGATTCTTCACTTCTCACCCAGCTCTACAAACCTATGCGATTTCCTAGTATGGAGTCTCATGTAGCTGAGGTAGAGCCTGGGCTGCTCTACCACGCAGAGGACACATTATCTAGTCCCATAAGGCATAGTATGGGTCCCAGCTCAGGCAGCTAAGCCATGGCTTACTTGACCTTGACTTCTGGTGCAAAGTATGTAAAGAAATAGCTGGAATTCAGTATATACTGCCTAGGAGAGACCAAAGAATCAAGACCATGGCTTCACCTCCATCCCCTCTGCTTCTTACCACTATCCTTTGCTTTGCTTTTCTGGGTCTCTGTTTCCTTCCCTGAGATACAGGCCAGTGCTGGCTGGCTGCCTCACTGCATGCAGGTGGAGGCTGTCGTGATCAGACAAGACAGTGACCATGACCTCATGGCATACATTATAGGAGCTGAGCCCACATTGAGGCAAGGGAGCATCCCTAAGATCCAGAAAATGTAACCACTACTTCTATGTAATTTGTTGAGTCCCTGTATAACACAACAGAAATCTTTTTGACAAAATGAATGTATCTAAATCTCCATTTCAGATATTGAAAAGTTGAGACAGGCAGTGATTATTCTGCCCCTTCATCGACAGCTGCCTGTTGCTAGGTGCCCAGAGCTACAAAGAATGTTAAGACATGACCCCAGCCACCAGGCAAGATGAAGCCACAGCTAATTAGAGCCAAAGTCAGGACCAGCAGGGCAGATGAAGGCTCCCTGAGAACATGGAGATCAGGTTCCCCGCATAAGGAACATGATTGAATTCTGTTCCTTCCATCAACACAACTAATCCCCTCACCTTCACACTTAATCCCACTGCTCTGGGCCCCTCGCTGTCTGTCCCCACTCTGTAAGCCTGGCTGCCTGAGCCTCCCCTGTCTTGATGCTGAGCACGGGTGCCTTCCTGTCTCTGTAGCCCCTCCATCCCCCTCCTCCCTCCTCTCAGCCAGATTAGAGGTCAATTGTTCCGCACCTGGGGCTTCAGCCCTGACCTCAGAGCTGTGCAGCAAACGCTTTGTTGGGTTCTGGAACATGGCTACCTTTGTTGTCTCTTCCAATGGCACCTTCTTCTCAGGTGCCCTGTTATATCTGCCCTTAGAATGACGGCCAAAGATCAGCTTTGGGTCTGGTTCCTGTGAGTGTGTCTGTACCTTTGTGCTGGTACATGTATGTATATAGAAGATGTGTATGTGCATGTGCATGTCAAGCCACAGGTTGGAGTCAGGTGTCTTTATCACTCTCCACTGTATTTTCTGAAGCGGGATCTTTCCTTGGAGCTAAAACTTGTTATCCAGTGTGTGCTGTCAATATCCATTCTCATGTATTACACAGGGCTGGGGATTGAACTCAGGTCCTAATGCCTGCATAGCAAGCATATCAACTAAGCCACCTTAGTTTAGACTAGAGCTTTCCCTCTAGTGAACAGCAAATCAATAGTTTGCACCTTGGTTTTGGACAAGCCTTCTCACGCTCCAGGTTCCAGTCTCTGGTTGATGATGAAACCTGGAGCTATGTCTTCCTGCTACCTGCACAGAGAACCAGAAGGCCACAGTGACAAGAAACACTGGGTAGCATTTCAAGGTGAGAGAGTGTGGAGAAATGGCTCACCTACTTAGTCAATATGAATGGATCCATCTAGCTGGCATCCACCAGTCTGTAGGCATCCACTCCTGCAGGGAAACATTACTCAGGGGCCACAAGAGTTCATGCCACCCTCTCCCTCACCTGTACTGACCTACCTGAATGCTCTGTCGGCCAAGGCAGCTCACCACAAGCAGCAAAATCATCTTTGCCAGAAGTTCCCCGCAAGGTCACCTTTTGGGGGCTGCAGTCATGTTGATCCTTCCATGCTCCGGAATGTGGAGCTGATGACGGGGGCCTGTTCCGCACCTCGATCAGCACTGTCACAGCCGTGGGGCATCTGAAGATGTGACGCTAGCACTGAAAAGGAACTCAGGGATAATGTAGTTTAACTGCTTCCTCCTACAGACTGGGAAGTAGGCCTGGTGAGTGGAGAAGCATCCTTACTGGGAAAATCAGGATGGGGACTCTGCCTATCTAACTGAAAACGGTGCAGAGGCTGGGACAATGGCTCAGCAGTTAACAACGGTGGCAGATTTTGCAGAGGACCTGGGTTTTAGTTCCTGACACCCACATAGCAGCTCCAGGGCATTCAATGCTGTCTTCTGGCCTCTATGGGCACAAGGTACCTACATGGTACACTTATATACATGTAGGCAAAGCAATTATAAAATAAACATAAAAAAAATAATGTGGAGCTATGGGTTCTAAGACTCAGGAAGTAAATGTTATCTATCCAGGGAAGGAAGCCAGCACTGTGTAAAAGGGATGCTACAATCAGAATGGACAGACCCTTTGTGCCAGTTCTTGCTGGAGGTCCTCTATATAAAGTCTGGATGATTGAGACTTTCTAGGGGATGCCCCAATCGCAAGACCCACAAGTGTGTACAGCCCTCAAACACGAGGCAGAACTGTGACCAAAGGAGGGTTGCTTTTTCCAGTCTTGACCACTGTAGGTTATCAATTCAGAATGACCCAGGCAGCTCCATGCAGCTGGCCGATGGACGAGACTCAGGTACCCATCCATCAGCACCACCTTAACACTGACGGTTTCAATTGATTGCTGTACTATTTATTTGAGACAGGGCTTCGTGTAGCTTAGAGTGGCTTCTAACTCCTTATGTAGTCAAAGATGACCTTGAACTCCTGATCCTTCAATCTCTACCTACCAAATGCCAGGATAACAGGCATGAGCCTCCATGCCTGGCTGCTTCCTTTGATGTAATTTCTCATTTCAGGTGTTTATTTCCTATCAGCAAATATTTACTTAGTGCCTCCCAGCAATGGTTTCAGGACAGATGAGGTCTCTGGCCTGGTGCTAAGCGTCTTTGGTTTGGGTGGGTGGGTTGCTCCATGCTTTCTGTTCCAAAGTTAACCCTGATGAAATAGTCCAGTCCACCCCAGGCAACCAGGACACGGGCCATCTTGTCCTTGCTCACTGCTGGCCTTTGCCTTCCTGATGCCGTTGCTTTGCTTTTTTTGTTTTTGTTTTTTTTTTTTTCGAGACAGGGTTTCTCTGTGTAGCCCTGGGTGTCCTGGAACTCACTCTGTAAACCAGGCTGGCCTTGAACTCAGAAATCCACCTGCCTCTGCCTGGGATTAAAGGTGTGTGCCACCACGCCCGGCATGCTTTTTAGACACTTTAAAATATCTAATTCTTCCCTCACTCCAAATTTCTAGTAGGTTCTCATTTCCTACTTGACTGTTTAATCTCCCTTCACCTTCTCCTGTGAACAGGTGTGTTCTAACCCTCACGCCCCCAAGTCTTCTCTCAGTCTTCCCCTTTGCAGCTCTACACCCCTCTTCCACTCAGGACTGGTGGGAGGAGGAGGGCAGCGTTAAGGTAAGGCTCAGATCTGCTCTTATTCCTGGGCAATCCATGTCTGCAAGCCCTTCAGTATAGTAGGCACAAGTGTGCCGGTCTTAGGGCATGGGAGGGTTTCAGGAAGTCCTACTGACAACTGCTCAGGGTTTCTGACTAGAGAAGTGTCTGCCAAGCAGCAGCCACATAAAGGAGCAGCCTAAAAGGAGCTGCCTCCCGGCGAGTGCCCTTCCTTCCAAGCTGGGAGAGCCAGCTCACCTTTACCTGGTCCCCTCAGACGCTCCTTTCTGCCTCTATCACTATGCTAATCCCAAAAGGGATGATTAAATCCCTTAAGTGACACAGTGAGTCCTTCTTGGTCCTCATGATGGTGACAGTTGTCACCCCAACCCCAGACACCTTTTGGACCACCTCTTTTGAGGACAAGTGTCTCTGACTGGCACCTGAAGAAGGAGCACAGGGGTGCCAGCCAGATTGTGAGTGCCAGTTACTCCACTCAGAGAGCATGCCATCCTTGTGGAAGTCAAAAGTTGAGCCAAGTGCCACAGGAAATGCCCTACATTAGTAAGGAAGCCCAGTGGCAGCCCTGTGGACCACAGGTTGAAATGGAGTTGGGCTGGAGGCTCAGAGACACAGGTGCAACTGAGCAGCTAGAGATGACTGGATCCAACTGAAGAGAAAGCCATGAGCCTGGGAGACACTGAGTGGCCAGAAAGTCAGGTTACAGGTACAGTAGTGTTATCAGCTAAGGAGGTTCCACAACTGCACACCAGGCTGTTAGGTGGGCACTGCCACGAGGGCCATTATGGCAATAGCTGGGTATATGCTAAGCCCCTGTGGGCCCTAGTTTGTCTGTGCAAAATGGCACCACAGAGCACACACAAAAATGGCTTTGAGTGTGGAAATAACTGATTCATACTTGATTAGTAAATAAAAAGAAACCCAAAACCATCCACCAAAAAGCCTCCCCCACAGAGGGCCCTGTCCGTCTAAGTAGAGGCTTTATAGAGATGAGGCCTGTGAGCTGCAGAGGGCACAGGTCTGGAGGAAGACTATCATTTGGGCAGTCTGTCTTCAGGGATGCAGGTATACAGCAGTGGAAAGGGGCTGAAGGAGGCAGTTATGAGCCTGACTCTGGTGACGATGCTCATGATCTCTGGGGAGAGAAGGTGGCAAGGGCAAGGGAAGCAATGCCAACAACCAACTCAGCTTATGGTCTACAGCTTAGGAATCAAGGGGCATGGGGGGCTGTCAATCTGCAGTTAAATGCAGAGCCAGTGCTGGCCTCAGTCGTGGAACAGGGAGGCTACGCTACACTGCTGTCAGCTTCTCCACATGCCAGATACGAAAGAACGGTAGGAGCAGGAAGCGTTCCAACGCAGGCGGGGTTCAAGGCACAGAGCAGGAAAGAGAAGGATGGGCTCAGGGCTCTATTACATCTGGCCTGACAGGTGCCTGCCTTGTGTGCTCTACTCTACAGAAAGGATGCCAGGCTGTGTGCTTTTTGTGAGTTTCTTTTCATCTGCTGCCTCAAAATACTAGTCTGGAAAATAATCCTTGTTACTGCAAAGTTGCCAAGAGTCTTGGGAGGGGATTCCCTTCCTTCTAGGAAAGACCAGTCTCCTAGTGCCTTTAGGAATGCAGCACTAACTGACTGAGTCACCACCTATTTTACCCACAAAGCCACAGACCAACAAGTACTGTGCCAGGCCTGGCCAGGCAGGTTCTGTGTCTGGTCAGGTGACACAGCCTCTATGATTATGGGTCGTGCAGGACTTCAATGACCCAGCTAAGGGGTGGCAACCGTGGCACCAGGGAACCACTGAAGTGCTTTGTCTATTTCCCTCCCTCGTGGGTCCTTTCACATCTGCCTTGGCTATACATGAATATTCTTGGCATTTTTGAACCCAAGAGTAAAGCTCAACTTTATTCCTTTAATGTAAAATCCTTTGATTAAATACTTTATTGCCTTAACACACTTTGAGCCAACATCTCTCAAGACTGAAGTAATAAGCATAAAGGTCACCGATGTCGCATAGGAGACGGCTCTGGAAATGTTACAGACTTCTTCCTTGACTAATAAACGGGTAACACGAGTGGTGAGGAACAAGGTCATATGCCAAGTGGTGGGAAATCAAACCCACGGCTCTGTAATCGTCTGCCTCCCTGCCTCTTTTATGGAAGGTTGCCACCACTACATGGGACGGGGAATGGGAGCTTGGGCAGGCTGTCCAGTGAAGTGTGGGTTTTCTACAACTGCCCAGGGAAAGAGAAGAGGCAAGAACCACCCTGAGCTTTGTCTCTGGGAAGGGTCTTTTCAACTAGATGCAACAAGGCACCCTCACACACACCCCTGTACTGGCTGCTCTGAAGAGACAGAGCCTAGTAAGAGCCGTGGAACAGCCTTCTACCAACAGAGGAGGTAGCACCATGAAGACTGCCTGGAGGCTGGCACCAACAGCCTTCATTTTAAGGTGAGGGAACCAGAAGGGCACTGGACAATCACACACACAAAGGCACAGCACAAGACCCAGGGCTCTGGGAAGCCTCCTAGCAGGTTTTGAAGTCCTCTCAGTTCACTCTGGACACCAGTGTTTGATCCCCTTTTCCTAGATTCCCAAAGGAAGACAGGCCTTCTACATGGAATGTCTGTCCAGGCATGGCCTGGCTTTACCTACCAGGATGGATAATGCTGTTTTCAGCATACTCCACTCTCCCCAGGCCCGGTGCGCAGCTCACCATTGCCACCTCTGAGTCCTTCCTCCTCGTGCCCAGTGATTCTGACAGGCTGGAGGTCGGCAGCTCCCACTGCTCAGACCTAAGCTGTTCCCCAAGGAGTGAATCCCGCCTCGCACGCTGCTCACTGCGATGCCCCCCCCCATTAGCTCCCAGCTGTTTGGGGCCTGCTAGCAGCAAATTCAGCTTTAAAATCCTCCCACAGTGTCCCCCACTGTCAGTGCTCCAGACTTAAACAGACTGACTTCTTTCCCCAGGAGCTTTTTGGGGTCTGAATCTAAGGCGGCCAGATACTAGTGGTCCTACGCTTTACTCTGCAGCTCAGTCTCTGTATCTGTAAGCAGAGATGCTTGAAAAGCAACATTTCATTTATTACTTCAGTGCTCAAATACCTGCACTTGCTCTTTAGATCTGCAAGTCAACCCTCCTGAGGTGTATCAGCTCTTCCCTGAGCCTCCCAGAACACCTGCCACAGTGCCTGGATCTCGGGGATAACTTACTGAGCAATAAATATTATCGCCTTTCTCTTCAGCCTGAAGGGCACCGCAAGGGCAGAAACTGTCCACTGTGGTCCCAGGGTTTCACCACACATGAGATTCTAACCAAAACAAAAGTCCTGAGCAGGACTCATGGGCCACGTCCTCCAGGAGCTCAGTCTGTGACATTTGTCAGCGGCAGTATCCATGAAGACTGAATGAATGATAGACAAACCATCACCAGAGAGAGGAAGAAACAACGAGGAGCTCCAACACAGGCAGTGTCTGAGCTCCCATGGCACGGATCAAAGCACACACTATATGCAGGCAGCTCCCTAAGTATCCCACCAGCAACTCAGTTCGGCCACCTTCCTCAACTGGGCTCCAAAAGAGCCCTGGAGTCGGGGGCCAGGGCGGGGGTGGGGAGACTCCCAGATCAACAGGGTTTGGAAAACTATTTGTTTTAGACACCACATTTTACTTATCAGGAAACTGACAGTGGGAACAGGACACCTCCTCACAGGGTCACAATGGCAAAGCAAGGGCAGCAGTGTGAGGCCCGGGAGGCCTAGTGGCCTTCTGCACGGGAAGTCTTGTTGTTTTCCTGAAAGGTACTTTAGGGACAAGGACAGCATTCTAGGTAAGGTGGGAAGCCCTGTGGGCAGAATGAACTCTGACGTGACAAGTACCGTTCAAGGGATGGGCTACCAGCACCCTACTGAAAGGGCCACAGATCTCCGGCCAGAGGCCTATATATAACCCTCAAGCACATGAACTAAACAGAAAGCTGCTTTCCAAGGGAGAGCAAAATAAGCAATGGTCTTGGCCTCACTTAGGATCCAGGTCCTCCACAGGAGAGGGACACAAAAGCCTGTTTGCTTTCGGAACCTGCAGTTGTCTATTTTGCTAAGTCTCCCCACTAGGCTAGAATCATGAGGTCCTAGAGTGTCAGGCTTGTTTGTCCTCACATCTCCAGCAAGCCTCGTACAAGGCCTCTGTGTTTGTTGAACAAACTTGCCTTTCCCTATGCCCAGCTCCTCAGCCTGTCGAGCTCCGTAGAACCTCAGAGAGCTATATACACAGCAAAGACCACACGATGCAGCAAGAGGACAACTGAAGTGGACAGAAAAGACACCCTGAGAATAGTCACTGCAGGTTTTCAAAGAAAACCCCTCTAAAATAGATAATTCTTTTGTAATTTCATTTTTTGTTTAGATAAGGTCTCACTCTGTAGCCCAGGCTGGAGCTACTCAGAGGAATCCTCCTGCCTCAGCTTCCCGAGTGCTGGGATTATAGGTATGAGTGGATTACATACAGATCACAGTTGTCTCTTTGGAAAAGTTATAATCAAGAGGAAACCATAGATCAGCAATGCCAGGAATGCAAAAAAAAAAAAAAAAAAAAAAAAAAAAAGGCAGAAAAATGCAAAAGAGCAGAAGCAAACCCACACAGCCACACAGCTTTCCCCAATAAAGGGAATGTCTGGGGAGGTCACTTGAGCTTCTCTGAAGTCACCAAACCCACCTCAAACACTCCCTCAGCAGCCCTCACCACAGCTCCTGCTGCTCAGGCAGTGTTCCTGCCCTGCTTTCTGAGAGAGCTAGAGGTGTATGCCCAGCACAGGGCACTGACATGTTGTCCCAATTGAGTGTCCCAGGTCACACTCATAGTACCATGGGCACATCTACATCAAGGGACTGGAGTCTCTGCACTTCTAAGCTGTTACCTAAGATATGCTGGGTGGATGACGAGCCTTATTTATTTTTCCAACTGAAATGCCACGAGGGGTTTCACTCATTTTTACTTCAAAAGCAGCATCATAAAAATCCTTGACGATTAGAGCCCCAGCTGTCCCAAGTTGTTTATCGAGGGATCCACTCCTCAAGTCCTATAGAGCAGACAGCTTCAGGCAGGAAGCCATGGGAGCTGAGAAGTGCAAATGGCATCTCTGAAAACTTCCAGACTCCCTCCTGTTAATGCCTGAGCTGCCCCCTGCTTTCCTCCCCAATTCCAGCATCTGTTCTCCAGAGAACAGATCAGATTTTCCAGCTAAGGTACTCTGGCGCCAAGGACTCAGCCCTGTGTGCTTCACCCTGCCCCCCACCAACTCAGAAATCCAACACCATGACCCAAATGGACTGCAGCCACATAAAACCACAAAGTAAAGTTTATAAAGCTTTATTAAACATTTCAAACAGCTGTGGAACGAACACACCAGAAATAAAAGCTTTACAACAGCAGTCCGAGTGTTTCACAAGTGTGGCCTCTAAGTCCCACTCCCCAGAAGCCTGCTTCCAGCTCTGTCCTATGCCTGCCCCCCCCCCCCACTTGCACACAAGAGGGGGAAAGGAGGGGGGTACATTTCCGACTGGAAGAACAACCATGCTGATCCCCAGTGGGTAGGGGCCAGGAGAAAGTCTCATTTGCAAACACTTGTTTCTGAAGCGCAGAGAAAAGCAAACAAGTACCAAGTCACCAAATCTTTCTTCCTGTGTTTTCTTCATAGTGTACAGTCTACGTGCGCAGCAATGAGGAAGCTCCTGGTGGGAGGATGATGGCGACTGCTCCCCTGGGTCTTGTCTGAACCACCTTGGAGTCCACTGTGCTGGTCGCTCTGCAATCCCCATGCTAAATAAAAACTGCAGCAGGACCTACTACAGCTAGCTACTACTACTAAACCTCAAAATCAGAACATATTCAATAAAGCTTCTTCAAAAGGAATATACACATGTATTGGTATGTAAACACACACACAACACACATTCACACATACGTGTGTACATACACGCTGACACTAGTGCACACATACATACAGGGCACATCAAAAATATCCAAACACCTACCAAGGGAATCATGGCTGCTATGAAAAATGTAATACTTTCTCATTCACTCAGCCAGGGACCACTGGGTCTACGAGAATACTGCACATCTCCCTCCTGAAGAGCATGCACTGGAGACATGAGGTGGCCCCTTTAGGTCAGCTGAGAGAGACAGGAGGAAGAGCAAAGGGAGAGAGGCTGGGCTGGAAGGCAGGAGCCCAGATACCCAGGCCAAAGAGCAATGTCTCCCCATCGCTTCTTTCTTAAAAATGAGGCAGAGGAAATACTGGAGGTCTGCAGACAACGAGCAGTTGAGACATGATTCCGTCTCACCTTCTCAAAAGGGAACGAAGGATGAAAAAGCGAGGCTCTCGGGCATCAGCAATCTCTTCAAATTTGAGATAAGTGCAAAAACAAGCCCTGTCTTGGACAGGTGCTCCCCAAAAAAGGAAAGGGGTTGGAAGTGAACCAAGGGGAAAACGGGGAAAGGGGACGAGGAGGGAACGAGGAAGGTCTTGACGAGGAAGGGTTATGGAGGTGACATTGAGACTACACTGTATCCACACAGGTCATATCAAGGGTATAGATTCCCCAAATCAATGAGCAAGGGGGTGGGCCAATCCGTCAGCCGGGACCCAGATGGTGACAGAACACACAACCATAAGACCACCCACGACTACAGGACTCTACAACAGAAGCACCGATCAGTGCCATTATTCACATTGTAAGGATAAAACATCACAGGCCAAAAGGCTCCATTAGGAATGTGGTACCCGCAGGACTGCGGGATTTGAAACTCCAATGCTTTATGACCTATGTCAATGCCTCCCCTCCCGTCTTCTGCTTCCTTGGCAAGCTATCTCGGCAGACGTTAGGTGCCCACAACACCGGGGTCATGGGCTGATTCCGGAAGTGGGGAATCGGAGCAGTGGTACAGGAAACAATTTCCCCAGCAGCTATAGCAGATGAGAAAGAGGGCTGCCAGGAAAACCAAGGCACATATTGTGCAAGGTTTCCGTTCCAGGAGGAAGCTGAGCAGGTAGAAGCCCATGAACATGGAGTGGCTGAACCACAGAGCGGGGTTGAGGGGCTTGGGGATGAGGAGGACGGGCAGCAGCCACTGGAGGCAATACATGATCTCTGCCGGGCAGGGCCTTCACCAAGGCTGCCAGGCACCGCTGCAGGAACCGACCTAATGGGAGCCAGCAGGCACAGGTGGCTGCCCTTCGCTTTCTTCGACTCTCTCTCCAGGAGCTGAGCCGCTGTGCTCTCTGGCTGTCAGCCCGGGATCACCAAGGCAGCAGGGATCCTGAAGAGAAAAGTCAACACAACAAACAGACAAAGGACAGACAGACACACACAAAAAACAAAAAACAACAAACAAAACAAACAAAAAAACAGGAACAAATTGTATACTTATTTGGGAAAATGGATCATGGTTAACAACAGCAAATGTGAATGCCCTTTCCTCCCCACCCACCCATGAATGTCTACTCCTATCCAAATTATTACTTAAAGATAGCCTGCTAGGGTGTGTCTTCCCTAGGCTTCTACTGGGGGATCCCAGGAGGACACGGTCCCCACAGTGGGCTGGCTTTGCCTGGGCCCTGCCCAGCAGAGATCATGTATCGCCTCCTGGGGCTGCAGCCCGTCCTCAAAGGTCCCAGACCTCACAATACCGCCCTGTGGCTGCCACAGGACACCATGGGCTTGGTGTTGTGCCACCGTGTGGTAAGGAAAGGCTCTGTATCTAGTCTCACATCTTGCTGCTACTGAGTGTGGTGGAGTATGCCAATTTTACAACAGTTATCTGTGCACTGCCGACCTGGAGAGGCTAGGCAATGGAACCTCAGATCCTGGCAAGCTATGGGAAGATACAGTAGAAAGCAGCCTGAACCATTGTTTGCCTTTTGCAAATAGTTCAGCATCATTTACCCCAAACCAGCCAACTTCTTTGAAAAATAAATTTTTAAAAAAAGAAAACCAAAACCACAATACCCAAACTCAGTTGGACCATTAAACCTCCATCTTTTACTGACATTGAACAGAAATGGGTCTATGAAAGTATTTAATCAAAATTAATGTCCTATCCAAATAGGGGCAAATACTATTTGGCCTCTGTGCCAAGGAGGCTTGCTGGAGAGGTACTTTCTCCAGCCACTGGGACCGTGGGAACCTTCTACTTGCAGATGGCAATTTGGTCTTGCTACCATTATCGCAATTCACTAAAGATCTATAAGACAACGCTAACAGAGGACACAAGCTTTACTTTGAAACTAGAAGACAGTAGCCACAACCCTACGTGGATGTAGCAAAATCCTATTTTGTGTTCCAGCTGCATAGCGAACTCATACAAAGAACCACCCTGGCTCAGGCAGACCTACTAAGGATTAAGAGAAGGGAGCACAAAAAACAGAGGTCCGTATCTGTCCCGCAGAAAATTTGGTCTACTTCTCCATAAAGCTCGCTCCTTTGGCACACACAAAGCACGCCAATCCTTCCTACATCCCTCCCAGAGTAGATACAATTGCTTTAGCTACGAAGAGCAAGAGTGCCGGTCCAGCTCGGGATCGCAGCCACTACCGCCTGCCGGACAGAGCGGGAACCAACAGTCAGAAAAGATCAAAGATTCTCACAAAACAGCTGGCATGGGTTTAAAATTCACGGACTAGTAGGAATGCAGAAAAAAGGTATACATTTTGCTTTCAGAGAGACTTCTGTAACTTCGGCTTTCCATCCGTATGGAAGGTATATTTTGGCGCGGCACTGGTTACGCGGCATGTAGAATTTGTAGGCTTGGGTGTGTCGAACCAAGAGGCTTGCACCCCTACCCTCATTCTACACTGTAGAGCCACGACTTCCCTCCATTTTACACCGAATTTCAAAAGCGGGCAGAGCAGAATCTTCTGGAACGGTGTTAGAGCGGGCTCAGGAGGTGGGGGTCGGTGTGGAAAGAACAGACGGGATTTTTTTTTCTCTCTTGGCGAATGAGGAGCGCCCCCCATCACCCCTCCTTCTCAACATCCCCCAAGCGCGCATGCGCACTTAGGTGGCAAGAGGGTACTTAAGGCACGGCCACCGGGGCTGCGGCATTGCGCCCAGCAGCGGACTCCGAGACCAGTAGACCTCGGCGAACCCTTGCTCTCGACCACCCACCCACTTTCGGAACCATGGCCGCAGTGGCAGCAGCCTCGGCAGAACTGCTCATCATCGGCTGGTACATCTTCCGCGTGCTGCTGCAGGTGAGTATGTACCCGGGCTTTGGGTGGGAGAGGGCACCCGAAACGCGCCCCGGGACCCCTTAATCCATATCGCGATTGCCGCCCCTACCCAACCCATCCTATCCCAATTGCCGCAATCCCTGTGTACCAAAGTGCCGCGGTGGTACTATTTGTCCCCGCCCGTTCCCGTGCCCACATCCTCGCGCAGACCCTGTCCCCAGTGCGCCCGCGCCCAGCCGGGAACAAAGACTCAGGGGTGCGGCGGTCGCCCGCTGCGGACGATCGCGACCAACGCGGTAAGAAATACCCGCTATATTCAGGCTCGATCCCAGGAGGGAGGCGGGGCACTTGTGTGCTGTGAAACTTTACAGTTCGCACAACAGAAAATTTTCACCTTAAAAAATTGCGCAATGCAGGAAATTTTCTTTTAAATACACTATGTACACACATATAACACTTGGGTGGGTGAAAAAGAAGTTAGAAAATGGCACTCCTCAGGAAAAATAACAAAAAGAATCTCAATAAGGGGGAAAGGGAGGAAATAGAGAAAACGCGCATTGCAGGAAAAATAAGCCAGACAAAGGCACTTACTAGGAGAAAAATGGATTAGATAAAAGTGCATTGGAAAAGAAACAAAGAAACGAAAAAAAAAAAAAAAAAAACCGAATTGGAAACACACTAGAGAAAAAAATGCCCCTTGCAGGACAAAAACGGAAGGGGAAAGAACATTTTCAAAAAAAAAAAAAAAAGAAAGAAAGAAAGAAAAAGAAAAAAGAAAGAAAGAAAGAAAGAAAGGGGCAAATCATTTTATGGAAAAAGAGAGTGCGCGATATCGCGCGCAAAAGTGCTTCTCTTAAAGCCAAACTGGAAGAAAGCGCTTTGTGCAAAAAAAAACTATCTACCCCAAGAGCTCCCTTTGCAGGAATCCTGCTAAAGGAATCCTTTGCCAAAGGAATCGCATATTTCCTTCAAGGTGTTCCTGGAATGCTGCATTTACTGGGTAGGATTCGCTTTTCGAAATCCTCCAGGGACACAGCCCATTGCGAGAAGTGAGGTATACTTAAGTTGTGGGTCCAATCAGCTTGCAGCCATGCAGCTCTCAGCACAGTTGGAAAAGCTCCAGCTGCCCTGACTGGTGGACAAGCTGTGCCTCGGCCGCCACTCCAGGCTATGCTGGACAGGCGGGCGGGGCAGGGGGCGGGGCCGGGCGGGCAAAGCAGCAGCAGCAAGCAGCAGTAGCAGCAGTAGCACACAGGATCATGGGTACTTCTCTAAGGGTGGGTCCTGGGTCTCTCACCGCAGGTGTTCAGGTACTCCCTGCAGAAGCTGGCGCACACGGTGTCCCGGACCGGGCGGCAGGTGCTGGGGGAGCGCAGGCAGCGAGCCCCCAACTGAGGCCCCAGCTCCCAGCCCTGGGCGGCCGTGTCATCAGGTGCTCCTGTGCTTCTCGACCAGCATGGGAGCCAGTGCCGCGCAGGAATGGGGGGTCCCCTGTGTTCCCTCGTCAGAGGAGCACTTGCCAAGGTCAGTGAGGGGCCGGTAGGCCCCCAGAAAAGCAGCACCGACAATGATGAAGATATCAGTTCCCTTCCCAGCCCCTTTGCCCCTGTCCCACTACCGGCGGGTGGGAGAGGAGGGGGGAAGAGGGGAGCAACCCTCGAGATATGGGCGTAGGCACCACATTCTGATCTGGACCAAGTCGGAACAGTACCATCTCAGCCGCACAAGATCCTACCATGAAGATCGAACAGCCCATCAACCAGCAGAATGGACATTCTGACATCACCAGCTGAAGCCCTACATCTCGGTGCAGAAGAGAAAGTGTCAACTGTGTGCAGCATGGGGGGAGTGGAGGGCGTGGGTGGTGGAGGAAGAGGGTTAAGAAAACTAGTGGGGCCCCCTTGCTGCCCCTTGCCTATGGCACACATATTCCTGCCTTGCTCCCTCATTTCCCCTTTTCCCCCCGCCTTCGAAAGCCCTCCCCAAAATGTGTCACTTGATTTGGATATATTCAACCAGTAATTGAATCCCACCTTTACCAAAACACGTTCTCTAACCCCCGGCCCTTCACTGATCTTGCTTATCCCTGGTCTCACGCAGCAGTTGTGGTCAATATTGTGGTAGTCGCTAATTGTACTGGTTTAAGTGTGCATTAGTAGTGTCTCCCCAGCTAGATTGTAAGCTCCTGGAGACAGGGACCACCTCCACCAAAAATAAAAAAATGGACCTCTCCTGTCTTGTAGTGTCCTAGGACCCTGCAGGGCAGTGGGGGTGCACCAAAAAGTTCTTTTGTGGCTTCTTTTGCGACTGCGTCACATTATCCATAAAGCTGGGCAATGTACTCATTGTGGAGGGGCACACCACTTGGAATGGGGAGGGGGACCACAAGAAGACAAGAATAAACTGAGATGCCCATATCTGCCTCATTTAAATCTGTCCTGAGATAAAGGACTATTTCTCATCCGCAATGAGAAGAGTGGAATTCATCTGTCCCAGAATAAGGGACATTTTCCCTTCCCCACGATGATGGGTGAATTTATTTGGTGGTGCCGAGATAAGGTACCATGGCAGGTTTTCTATCTGGGAAAGATGGAGAGAAAATAACTGGGACTGGCCCTCTAAATGGAATACTAAGGGTCATACGGGTTAATTTAAGAATATAAAGCTATACCACAGATCTCTCTACCCAGGAGCCCCAGGAAATGAATGCTGGGCAAGAAGAGGGGGTGGTGGCTGGGACAATGAGCATGAGGTGTGGCTTGGCCCCTCCTCCACCAAGCTTAATGCTCCAGACCCCAGGATCACCCTAAGGCTGGCCATCCTGTCTTGATTTTCCAACCCTCCAGCTGGACACTCCCTCTCTTAGTTTTCTCAGTTCATCCCTAAGGGCCTTATCAGATCGATAGCTTGCCTTTTCCCCTCCCATTGCAGCAGGGAGGGTGGGCTGGCCCCTTAGTTCCCTTTCTTGGTTAGCCAGAGCTGTTCACAAGTGTCAGCTGACTGCCTCACCAAATGGTCCTGCCACCTGTTAAGCCTCATTTCTGGCTTTACCCGTCCCTGTCTCTGCACACCTGCTCCTATGCCAATGAGTTAGAAGGTCACCAGTCTCTCTTGCTATTTCCTCAAACTTCCTAGTCCTGGTCATCACATTACACACTCAGGTGCACAAAGCACCTCAAAGTTCTTGAACCCTGACCTGCAGATCCCCCAAGAAACCCTGATTTTCAAATCAATCACTGGCACCTCCCTCTTCTGCAGGGACTTTATAGTCTCATTCAGCACTAGGGAATTACGGGGGAAAGTAGCACAGATTTTGGTGTGGCCTTGGCTTTTCCACCCAGCCAGGTTGCTTTTAGTTCCCTACTAAGGTCCAGATGAGCCCCATACACATCAGAGAGGCGGGATTCCACAGGACTTGGATGTGAAACCCATTCCAAGGCGCGGTCTTCCTTAGCAGGGTAGATACAGCTGCTGCTAAGGCCTGAAGTCAGGTCAGGTCCTGTGCCTGCCCCGTAGTTACTCATCTGCAGTCAGTGGCTACCTCCTTTATGGTTAGAAACTTCTGTGGTTTGCCATACTAAACTCATTGAACCTTGAGTACATATACAACACAGGTTCCAAAGGAAGGTTGACTCTCCCCTTGGAGATCTGGAGTGGGGGGCCTGATGTCACTCTATTGTTCCATGTTCTAACGTCAGCCCAAATTAGATGCCAGCTGAGTACACAAAAGCCAAACCAGGGAGAAAGGAGTCTGGCTACTCTGGTCATAGCATATCCTGTGCCCATCCCTAAGCCAGGAGGCTACTACTGGTAACTCCAGGGCTTTCCAGATGATCTTGGTAAAACCTTTTTCTTCCATCTATTATCCAGCAGTGATGAGTGTAGGTGGAGTCTTCAAGGCGCCCTGGTGACCCTGAGAATGTGAATGTCTACTACCCACTTTCTTCTCCCACTCCACACCCTTTTGTCCTGACAGCAAACTAAACCCTCCAGAGGAGGCAGGAATGTGTTCGTGCCCTTTCTTTGTGTCAAACCTGCAAGCCTGATACAAAACCACCTTGTTTATACAATGCTTCCACAAGCTATGCATTAAAACATTTTATTCTCACATAAAGCAATGGGATGTGTCTTTATTGCAAAGTCCTTAGTACACAGAACTAAATATCCCTTTTTCTTAAAGAGGTTGCTACCTCCAAAGAGGAGCAAAGGTGGAGAAGGTGAAGTGGAACAGCTTTATGGGAATCTAGCAACACACGAGATTCCAGGCACTAATGCCAGAGAAGGCCTGACCAGCTCAAGCTCAGTAGGGTGGAGGTTACTAAGTACCAAAACTTTTAGAGATGTGGGTTCTAGGAGACTTTTAAGTCTATCTGTAAAGTAACTGAATTGTGACTGAAATGTATCTGAGGGACAGGACAGGAATTAAGATTTTTGGCTTTGACTCTGGGGCTGGCCAAAGACAGCTTAATTACACAGAGGTTTTGAAGGAAGCAGGCTCGCTGCTGACTCCTTACTAGATATCTACTTTCAAACTTGGATCGCTTCAGGAGCCAACATCCCAAAGGGCGAGCCTCTGAGCTGGCAGCTAATCTTCCCCAGGAGATTTAAATGTGTATACACAAACATAAGACTAATTTACCAAAGTCTCTTTTTTCAGGTGACCACTGACTTCTTCCATATGCCTGAGAGACAATGTTTGCCACAATCTTCTCTGGAAATAATCCTGTCCCCCTCCCTCCACAGGGCTCATACCACACCAGGATACAGATTCCTGAACATTCCCAGGGCAGAGCCAGAAGACAGAGAGGAAGGCAATACAGGGCTCTTGGTAAATCACACAGTCACAAGCTTGAATGGAATGCGTGTATTTCAAAGAGAACAAGTAAAAAGGGCAGCCTAACTCTCATCCCCCTAGAAATAACAGGTAAGAAGTTAAAGTGTTCTGTCAACAACTTTAAGATGACCATTTTCAGATCGAGAATTGATCTGGTTCCTGGAAACTGACCAAGGTTCCAGAAATCCAATCTTTAAACAGGAACTCTGGCCATTAATGAATCTTGACTTAAAAGAAACAAGCCAGCTCAATCTAATGCTTGCCAGGGGCACATAAAATGGAACTTTTTTTGGGTCCTGGCTTTGGTGTTGCAGTTCAGATGGCTGACAGGATGGCTGGACCATGTCAGACAGGGCAGAGCTGTCCCCAATATATCAGTTCCCTGAAAGGGACAAAGAAGATCCGAACCTATAAACAGAAATAACCTATAAACTAGAACGGGCCCCAGTTTCCCAAGTAAAAAGAGACAAGAGACTTAGAAGAAACCTAAAGGTGGTTTGGCAGAGAAAGGAAAAAAAAAAAAAAATCGACTGTCCCCATCCCCCATTCTTCCTTTCCAGCCAGGCACTCCGTTCCTTCTGCTGCCCTTGAGTGCCACTCCCCACAAACTGGAGAGGGAACCGGTGTCCAGACTCGACGAAAAGTTGGTGGAAGTGAGAAGCACACGGGACCCGTAGCAGATGGTCACCCTATCACTCCGGACACAAAAGAGAGCGTTCGGGGCCCACTTCTACTTTCTCCCCACACTCCTTCGGATAAGGGTGGGGGAAGAAAAAGAAAAAAAAAGGGGGGGGGGAGAGAAACTGAAGTGGCGAGGAAAGAGTGTCCAGCCTCCCAGAAGCTGAGCCCCTCGCCAAGGTCCGGAACAGAGGAGGTGGTGGTCGCGCCCGCCCCTCCCAGCCCCGTCCCGGGAGCGCGCTGACCTTGGAGGCCAGAGTGACAGCTAAGGAACCCCGGAACCCACCCAAGGGACGGGAAGGGACCACCCCCAAGGCCCAGGTTGGGACGAAAAGGGGAGGTCATCTGACGCCAGACAAGGGTGCGCCCGACCCCGGCCGCGCGGAAAGCCCCGGCGAGAGGCCAAGCGACGCCTAAGGTGACCCCGGAGGGCTAACATGGCGGCGCGGCCGCACCGAGCGCTCTCACCCTGCCCAGGCGGGCGACGCCACGATACCTGCGAGCCCCACCATGGCACTGCCGCCACTGTCGCCGTCGCCGCCGCTGCTTGCCTCCACCTTAGCTCGCCACCAACGCCGCAGGAGCTGGGGAGACGCCCCCTTCGTCTTCTAGTGGAGCGGTCCAAGGACCCCCGGTCCAGAACCGAGCTGTCTTCTGAGAACGCCTGACAAACTGGCTCAAAGCGAGGCTACTCTCAGACACTCTCCCCTCAGTATCCGCCACGAAATGTCCTTTCTGAGTTTTTAGTAGACTTGAATAAAATTATGGGGCGCTAAGGTCTTCAAACCCGTGGAATATTTGGTCAGGCGTATCTTAGGCAGCCCCGAACCTCCGGCCCATGGTCCCCTTCATGCATATGCAGCAGATTGTGATTCTTACTCTTTGAGAGCTCCGCGGGCGAGCGAGGTGTAGTTACGCTGATGAGCGTAACTCCGCAGAATCCTTAGCACCTTGTGATTTGTGTACTTTGGGAAAACTTCTCGTGGCTCAGATCTGGCCCTTCAACCACGGGCTGAGGACGTGCTTCCTCCTTGGTGAGGAAATGGCTTGCCCCAGGCTTGTTAATGTCTAGATGAGTCAGTGTGGTCACTTACTAGCTTATTAGCCACGTTCCTGACCTCATACTGTGCGCAAGCGCAGTGCTAGAGGCTAAGGAGGTACAATTCTACTCCTGACCCCAATTTTCTCAGTCACCAGGGTGAGAGTGAGTGTCGGGGGATAGTGGAGAGACTACCACCCAGTAACCACTTGTAGTCGCACCAGTACATGATTTGTAATTAGGCATCGTGGAAGGCACTAGGAGGCAAAGTAAAGAGAGGAGAAATGAGTGGAATCCTGGTGTCTGGAGTGGGCGAGGGTTGGGGCCGTCTTAGGCATATTGAGTTTGTGCATTGTGTGAGTGAGGGGTCTTGTTCCAGACATGGAGGTGACAACCCTAAGGGTGGAAGGTGAACAAGGAATATGACAGGTACCTTGGTCATGAATTTGAATTTTTGTCTTGAGAGACATGGGAAGCTATGTTCTTCGAGGCAATGAAAAGAAATCTGGGTCTCTCCGAGGCCATTGACTTTCAGGGTTAGAAAACATGAAAGTGAGGTTTGGGACAGGAAGCCAGTTAAGCAACCAGAACATCTTTCCAGACACAAAGTCATGGTGACTCAGACAGGTAGTGACTAAGGGAGCTAGAAGAGATCATATCAAACTGGGTGCGGGAAGCACATACTGAGGCACAGGCATTGACTCCTAAGCTGTGGCTGTAGGGATGAAGAAGAGGTGAAGAGCCCTTGGCCAGGGTGGAAAGGCCCGAAGACAGGCTGCTAGGGGACAATCAGAAGTGGGACAGAGAACTCAGTAGCGGAAATGCCTGGGCACACCGTGGATGGAGAGAGTGGACCTGTATAAGGGCTGGTGGGCCTCCCTCAGCACACGGGTCTTGGTAGTGTCTAGAAGCCAAGGGGATCCAAGGCAGGAAGGAAGGAGGCCAATGGTGATCTAGGGAGGAGCTGGGAAAGGAACTGCAGAAGCGGGGTGCAGCAGACTCTCTTGTCCCTACTGCCACAGGCTGGTCCATGAAGCAGGGGTTCCGTGGAGTGGAGCTGGCTGGTGCTGACTCACGTGGGAGACTTTGGACACCTTGGATTCGGGAATGAGATGGCTCTGTAGCCTGTTCTTCATGTTGCCTCTCTCTCTCTTTCTTTCTTTCTTTCTTTCTTTCTTTCTTTCTTTCTTTCTTTCTTTCTTTCTTAACAGTAAATTACTGCCTTAAAAAGGAGGGGCTGGCGAGATGGCTCAGTGGTTAAAAGCACCGACTGCTCTTCCGAAGGTTCTGAGTTCAAATCCCAGCAACCACATGGTGGCTCACAACCATCTGTAATGAGATCTGATGCCCTCTTCTGGTGCATCTGAAGACAGCTACAGTGTACTTAGATATAATAATAAAAAATAAATCTTAAAAAAAAAAAAAAAAAGGAAATGAGTGGCCGGGCGTGGTGGTGCACACCTTTAATCTCAGCACTCAGGAGGCAGAGGCAGGCAGATTTCTGAGTTTGAGGCCAGCCTAGTCTACAAAGTGTGTTCCAGAACAGCCAGAGCTACACAGAGAAACCCTGTCTCAAAAAACAACAACAAACAACAACAAAAAACAAAAACAAAAAAAAAAAAAAAAAGGAAATGAGTGGCGGATACATGGAATGGCTTGGTGTCTCAGAGGACCTGGGTTTCTTCCAACACTCTGTTATCCTTCAGTTCATGGGCACAAGATGATCCCAGTTCCAGGTGTCACACCTGAGCGGGGATGGGTTGAGACCACAGCGGGTTGGGCTGTGACCCTCATGTTTAATTGCTTATGAGTCCTTTACCTGTACCTGGTTTTCTGTCATCTAACAACAGAAGAAAACAGAGGGCCAGGGAGCTCTTGTTAAATGAATAGCGGTCTGAGCACTGAATGGGGGCAACTCAAATTACTGCCTGAAAACAGAAGAGCTGTTATCGCACTTACAGGATTTTGATAGGTTATTTCTCTGCCGCCAGTGAAATGAGCCAATTCAAGCCAGATTAGAATATTTTGAAGGCAGGTTTATTGGGAAGCTGCTCTCTGGTGAATTCACTGGCCCTAAGGAACGAGGCCGGAAAAGTCCCCATGGGGAGTGGGAGACAGAAGGGAAGGAGAAAGGGACGGAGGGAAAGAGAGAGCTCGAGGGAGCAAAATGTCTGGATTTCTATAGGGAGGAGCCACTGAGGGAAGAGCAGCCCAGCCCCTGGGCTGGAAAGTTCAGGGTTGGGGGCCAGGAGGGGACTGAGGGATGCTGGGAGAACCTGGAGGCCAGGTCTGTTTTGATATGTAAATTATGTACCCTGGTCCTGGGGTGGTCCCAAACCAGTTTTAGCTCAGTTTTCTAGAGCTGGAGTGTAGAGGAGGTGTGTGGGGAGCCTGTGGATGCTGCACCATAGTATGAGGGACTTGAGCAGCATCCTCATATTTGGGCCTTAGAACCAATCCCCTCTGACACACATATTTTATGCATAAATGTAACAAACCACTAAAGCACTACAGATTAATCTGACATATACAGGATGCGGGTTAGAAAGAGCTGGACCCACACCAGTGCAAAAAGCAGGATCCCATTGTCTAGCTCAAGAGTTGATGATACTGAACAGAGGTGATAGCAATCAAATTAGTGGGTTCAGGGGGTCTGGAGGGGAAGGGACCAAGCAAAGACTTGGCTCAGGTCTCAAGGGAAACATTCGATGGTCCTATAAAAAATTAAAAAAAAAAAAAAAAAAAAAGGAAAAGCATATTTTAAAAGACCCTGCTGGGGAATGTTTTCGGTCATTGTGTATTCAGACACTGATTTCTGAATCCAGAGATCTGGTTGCAATCTGGACTTTGGTGTTGTCATTATTATGAAATAGGAATTGAGACTCAGTATGTTGTAAAACATTGTATCCCAGAATCTTCTGATTGTTTAAAATAAAGGGCTGAGCAGCTTACAGCTGGGCAGGAAAGGAAAAGGTGGTACCTCTGTGCTCAGAGAGAGGGAGCCAGTCTCAGGTGGGGAACCAGGGAGTGGCCGTCACTGGGAAGCCGAAGAAGAAGGAGGTGTTGTCAAGGCAAGGGCAGGTATCAGGCCATGTGGCTGGAAAGCAGTCTGAGAAGTAGTCTAAGGCCAGCTTTGTCGGGTTGGAATAGCTCAGAACCTGCCCGGCTATAGTGTCTGAAGCTTATTAGTAAATATAAGGTATACATGTCAGTATTCAAAACAAGGGTGGGTATAGAAAAGCTCTGTACTTATACAGATCCCAAAACAAGGGTCAGAAAGTGTTCCTAGTACTTCTGTGGCGGTGTGGGCATTGCCAAAGCCCCAGTGGCCAACTTTCTTATGGGAACTGCAGAGCTGGAGGCAGGCATGGCTTCTCACCTCCGCTTGGTTTCTCTGGTTGCTTCCACCCTCAGGCTTGCTCCATTTGGATCCTGGGATTTGGAATGACCCAGAAACCCTTTCTGCCCTAAAATTGGGCTAAGCCAACCTTGACTTCCTGCCAAGGCCTCCGAAATTCTCCCCGTCCACCTGGCAGCCAACCAGGACACCTGCTTTCCTCAACTCGGCACCCCCTCTGAAACTAGTCTTTTCCTTGGGGATCCCTGTCTCCTTTAGACCTTTTTGTCTTCACTGCCAAAGTTTGGTCCTGATCACCACCCACCCTCCCTCCCTCCCTCCCTCCCTCCCTCCCTCCCTCCCTCCCTCCCTCCCTCAGGCCTGTACTGGCCTCTCTGTTTTGACTCCTGTGAAACCCCAAACAGTCCTTGTGATGGCTAGTTTTGCCAACGTAGCCAAGAATCACCTGGAAAAAGTCTCAGTGAGGGACTTACTTAAAGCAGGTTGGCCCATAGGCATGTCTGTGGAAGATGCTCTTGATTGCTTTAATTAATATGGGAAGACCTGGTCTGGAAGTTGGTGGCACCATTCCCTGGCTTTGGAACCTGGACTGTATAGGCAGAGAAAGGTCAGTGAGCACCCAAGCCTGTATGCATTCATTTCTCCCTGCCTATGACTGTGGACTTGGTGTGGCCAGCTGCTTCCAGCTCCTGGCACCTTGACCTTCTCTCCCACCCCATCCCCAGTTATGACACTCTGTAACCTGGCTCTCTCTAAGCTGCTCTCTGTCAGGTTTTTGTTACTGTTTGTTTGTTTGTTTTTTTTTTTTTTTTAATCACAGCAACAGAGATCACAGGTGTCCTTCATACTGCAGCCAGAAGACCCTGTTACTCTCCTCTGGAGGTGGTGTCCCCTCCTCTGTAGTGACCTGTCAAAGTCCTCCCCATCAGCCTTCAGTTGCTGTGAAGGGACACTGTGACTATAGCAACTGTTACAAAGGAAAACATTTAACTGGGGGTGACTTACAGTTTCAGAAGTTTAGTCCATTATTGTCATGGCAGGAAGCATGGTGGTGTGCAGGCAGACAAAGGTGCTGGAGAAGGGGCTGAAAGTTCTTCATCCTGATCCACAGGCAGCAGGAGAGACAGTGAGCCACTGAACCTTGGCTTGAGCTTCAGAGACCTCAAAGCCCACTCGTTGCCTAGTGACATACTTCCTAAAGCCACACCTCCTCCAGTAAGGTCACTCCCCCTAATAGTGCCATTCCCTATGAACCTATAGGGGTTATTATTCAAGTCACCAGAGTCAGCAAGTGCTGACCCGTTGGTCTCCTACAAGTAGCACTTTAAGCACCAATCAAAGTGCAGTGGGGGTGGGGTGTGGGACTCCCCCAAAGCCTGGCCCCATGAATTTACCAGATAACTTTTGAGTGTGCAGATTAGGTCTTGTCCTCAAGTGACCTTTAGAGACATATATTCAAATGGAGTAGCCCTTCCCAGGGCTGCCCTCTGCTTTAGGACTCAGTTTTTAGGACTCTCTCACTTGGGAAAGCAAGAAGGAAGTATTTTAGCCAAGTCTGTGGTGACACCTAGCGGTATGGTGCAGAACTGCCGGATTTTTTAAAACCTCAAATGCCAAAGTTAACTTTCAGTGCGATTTTGTAACATGTAGACTTATTTGTATGTATTTTACACAAGATGAAACGGTGGAGAGCATTGGCTGAGGATGCCTAGACACAGGTGGTGGCTAGATTTTAATCTAGGCCATATGGATCTGAAGCCTAAATCCTAGACTTTAGTTCCTCTATACCAGACCCTTCTGAGGACGTGAAAATTCATACCCCTGGCCTCACGCAGAACACAAATATATAATCTTTGAAAGGAGCCGGGAGATGGAGGAGCAATGAGCTCAGGACTGAGGATCAGTTGTGGAGTGTGGGTTGGCAAAGATTGTGTTGAGGGGGCTGGCAATGAGTCCTGTTGGGATCCTGGACTGTGTAGGAAAAGGAGCTTGTACTACCCACTCTGCATCCTGATGGTGAGTGTGCCCTGACCTGATACTTCAAGTTACTGTTGCCTTGACTTCCCTGTGTCCATCTGTGAGCAAATACAAACCCTTTCTCCTTCTCTTGTTTTTTTGTCAGAGTATTTAAAAAAAAAATTCTTCTCTCATACATTGTATCCCATCCACAGCACCCCCCCCCTCCAAGCATCTCCGAACAACTTCCCATTTTCACCAGATCCACTCTTCCTCCATCTCCTTTCAGAAAACATCAGGCCTCCAAGAGATATGAACCAAACAAGACCTAACAAGTTACAATTAAGATGAAACACATACTCTCGTATTGAGAGTGGAAGAGGCAACCTAGCAGGAGGAAAATGACTCCAAGAATAGGCAAATGAATCAGAGACACCCCCAGTCTGACTGTTAGGAATCCCACAAGAACACCAAGCTACACAGCCACAACACATATGCAGAGAACTGAGCTCCGATTCATACAGGCTCCACGAGTGTCACTTCAGCCTTTGTGAGCCCCCATAAACCTTGCTTGGTTGATTCAGTGGGCCATGTTCTTGTGGTGTCCTTGGCCCCTCTGGTACCTACAGTTCTTCCTCCCACTCTTCTATGGGGTTTCCTGAGCTCTGCCTAATGTTTGGCTGTGGGTCTCTGCATCTGTTCCCATCAGTTGCTGGGTGAAGCCTCCCTCTCTAATGATAGTTGGCCAGGCACTAATTTATGAGTATAGCAGAGTATCATTACTAATCATCTCATTGACTCCCCCTCCCCCCCCCTTGTGTTTGGGTCTATCCTAAGTCTCTGGGTGTTCAGCCTTTGGCTTCTGGCCATCCGGGCTCTCTTGCTGGACCACTGCCTGGAGTGTTACAGCTCTTAGAAAAGAAGCAATGAAGTAGCTGAGGTCCTGTGTCTCTTGTCAGCTACTGTGACAGTGACAGAGATGGTGTGAGCCTGCCCAGCCAGGCAGGTCCAAGATCCAGCCACCGGTGAGTGCTTTGGGAGAGAGAACTCTTCCCCAAGAGTTCAGTAAAGACAGCCACTCTCAGATGATCCTCGGTGAAATAACGTGTGTGCTTTATTTCATGTGGATAGGGGCTATATAAACCCTGAGTGGGGTGGGATTTAGGGGGTAGGTGGTTCCTATTGGCTGAGTTTGAGGTGTTAGTGATGCTTTATTTGCATGGGGAAGGACACCAGGTCTTATATTACTTGACTGACTGCACATGATCATCTTAGCGGGGTGCCTTTGTTATCTGTTCCAGAGTAGGTGCAGAATCATGGAGAAAGCCGTTCAACTCTTGATCTCAAATCTGTGACATTCTTGGCTTCTGAGCTCACTCAGCCTTACCAGTTCTTCTGTCTGGTCTGGTGGCACGCCCCACATCTCCTATAAGTACAAACCATATTTGTCTTTTTGAGTCTGGGTTACTACACTCAGAATGATTTTTTTTTTCTCTAGTTTTATCCATTTACGTTCATGTCAGTCTGCGACTGCCCCACCAATGGGCATGATCTCTTGGGGAGGTGGAATGAGGGGAGTTTGACTGTGCTTATCACATCCATTGTGAGTGCCAGGCTGTTCATAAGCACTGATACACTGCTCTAGGGGTGGGAAAGCGCAGTCTGAGATGTGGGAAGAGCAGAAGCTGGTTCAGGGGTCTCCATACCTGCGACAAGGCTGGGGCCATGGGATTCTCAGACTCTTGGACATTCAGATATTGCTGGGTGTCATAGAAGAACAGAGAATGGAGTCAGGGAGCTGAGAGCTGGTGCTGGGGCAGCGTCTAGCCCAGGACCAGGGGAAAGGGGAGCACCAGATTGTCCCATGGGGATGATTGTCTTAGCTTGTTGGAGGCAGGCTTTGTGGCGGCTATGGCTAGGATGCAGAGAGGCCTTCTACGGAGAATCGAGTTGTTGCAACTCTGTGGTCCAATGCCTTTTCCCTGTCTCCCCGTGGGGATCTTGATGAAAGAGAGTCCATGGTTCTAAACAGTTCATTGGTTGCTATGGGTGGAAAATGGGTAATGTACCATACTCACTTCTCCAGGTAGGCCTGAGATGAAACATCTTTTGTAGGTAGGGAGGAATGTCTGGGAAGGGAAGCTTATTGGCTAAGCCCTCTAGGCTTCTAGGTACCTCATTAGCATGGAGAACTCTGTTTTGGGCCTACGTGACCATAGGACATGTTGCTTTATTTGAAGAGTGTTCCAGGCCAGGAATCTAGCAGGGAGCTGGGAGTAACCTAAGCCTCAGGTGTGTGCCCACCGAGTCTCCGGGTCTTGACCGCTCTACCTTACCAAACTTCCTGGCATGGCTTTACCATCCCACACTTGCAAATCTCATGATGTCAGTTTTTTAACAGCTGAGCAATACTTCATTGTGCAAATGTATCAAATTTTCTTTAGCCATTCTTTGGTTGAGGGTTATCTAGGTTGTTTCTAGTTTCTGGTGTTATGAATAAGGCTGCTATGAATATAGTTGATCAAGTGGCCTTGTGGCAGGGTGAAATGTCCTTTAGGTATATGCCCAAGAGTATAGTGTATAAGGATAGCGCTGTGTCTTGAGATAGATCTAGTCCCAATTTTCTGAGGAACCATCATATTGATTTCCAAAGTGGCTATACAAGTTTGCATTCCCACCAGCCATGGAGGAGTATTAGGGTCTGTGAATTGATGAAGAATGATATCCCAGATTCAAATAGTATGCAAAAGCAAGGAACATTTATCCTGCAGAAATCCAGCATGCAGAGGTCTAAGATTTGTCAAAATGGTGACCCAGAGGTGAGCTTGAAGGCTCAATTTAAAGCTGATTAGGGGAATTCCAGGGAGGGAGGGGTAAGCGACCTTTATCTTGATTGGTGGGCTCTATCCCTAGGGGTGCTGGTGTCTCTGGGATTGGCTAGGCACTGGAGTCTTTCTTGAACCATCACTGGGGGTCCTGAAAACTGTTGCTGACTCATTCTGTTTTTGCCCCAGGCCAGATGGTGACACAGTTCCTGATTGGTTGCCCATGGGCTATGGTTTTCCCAGGAACTAACTTGCCCAGTTCTGGGAAACAGGAACTTAGGCCTAGTCTCCTGAACTGCCAGTATGGAGCCTGTCATGGAGTCAGCCTGCCTCAGTCCTCTCATTTCCCCCTTGAGTAATGGGCTATCTTGAATCCTTGAAATGTTTCCATAGGTTGGTACTGTTGTTGGAGAATCATCAATTGAACAGTAAAAGTCCATTCCTTAACAAACCTAACTAAAACATTGATTAGATAGGGACCACCAGTCCAGGTCAGTATCAGTAGGATCAGAGGACCAGTCAGGGTGGAGATGGGGTGGTCAGCCAACGAGACCAGCTAAAGAAGGACTCATACCAACCCTGAGACTGCTTTCACTCTACTTTTCTGTCATGTAATCTATTTCTGACTAAGGCCATTGATTCTTTGACCATCCCTGAGTGGTCAGCATAGAAACAATGTTCTTCTCCTAATGCTGCACAGGGTCCATCCTACTGGAGGAACAGCAAGTTTAGGCCTTTTCTGTTTTATAAGACTCCTTCTGCCAAGGGGGACAGGGAATCTTGCAGGGCTGTGATGGATTTTTCCATCTCCTGCAAATCTGTATCAATAGCCATTGTAGGGCCTCATAGTTTTTGTCCTGAAGTATTAGGGTTGAGGCCCCTATGCCAGCAGTTCTTGCCAGCCCTATGCTAAGGAGGGACCCCAGTAACACAGTGGAAATGGCCACTCTCTTTAACCAATTGGATAGAGGTGCCGGTTGGTTAAAAATGCCCTCCTCTGAGTAGTAATCCACCCTAGGAACAAGTTGCACCAGAACACAAAGATCCCCAGTCATATTTATAACAGCATCATAAATGCATGGTGTAAGCCCCAAGACACAAGCCCACCAAATGTCCTTTGCAGGCAGCATGCACCCTGTGACAGCAGGGACTATGGTATGGTTTATAGGGATGAGAATAGGCCGAGGCTACCTTTTTTCCAATACAAAACCCTGACTGATTATTGATTGTAGGGTCAGCTAACCTCTGATTGTTTTAATCTACATTGAGTACCATCTGTGATCTGTGAGTAGTCTCTAGAGATAGCTATTCCTTAATAGTACCAGGGTGACCATTTAAGCATAACCACCAATCCTCAGATGGAGGAAGGAATTGAGGACCTGGAAAGTGGCTTCTATTAGTTGTAAGGGCTCTGACTTGGGCAACCATGTGGGATTTCGCTGAGGTGAGAGAGTAGGGGTGAGGACAGGCCAGTGCAAAGGTTTATTTAGCTTTATTAATACCTTGTTGGGACCCAGTGGAAAGCTAGAGTCAGGTTAACACAATAGCTAGATAGTGAACAACCCCTGGGTCCCAGGCCCCGGCCAGTACCAGTTATAAACTTGTAGACCCCAACTCTTTCCCATTTTCTAGTCCCAGGCCTTTTCCCCTTCATTAATGAATGAGGTAACAATATACCTGTTTCCCTTTTTCAGTTTTCCCTCTGATTTTTCCCATTTTACCATGATCAAAACTTTGGTCACTGGTGGGGTATATCATAAATGCCCAGTGGATTCACATCCCCAAGAGTTTCAAAACCAACCATTGTGAGCTCCCCCACATCTGGACCTTTAGGCCCTTGTTGATTATGACCAGGGCAAACATAGAACCAGCCAGCATCTGACCAGAGGGTAAGTTCTTTGGCGGTAAATCCAGAGAAGTTATCTAGCTATACTTTCAGGTAAGGGAACCAAGTTTCTTCTGGGGCGAGCCCCCAGACTTGATGGAGGACTTTTTCTTCTTTGATATATATAATTGTCCAGGTGAGGTTGTGGGGTTGGTGGGGTATGGCAGACCCTTCCCTTAATGAATAAAGATTTCAAGGGACCAATCACTGAGTGGGTCAGCAGGACTTCCAGGTCGGAGAGAGGAAGAGGGAGGCAGGAAAAAGATACTTCATTTTGGATGGGAGAGAGCATGGAGACAAAATGTAGGTAGAGAGAGGCCCCTAGTTTAGGTGGCAGATCCACTGGGATGTGCCACCAGAGGATTTATAACTTAAATAGCTTACAAAATTAGGTTGCTAGTTTCTGCCCAGCGATTGTGCTGCCTGTAGATTCTAAACTAAGATTGTGAAGTGCTTTCCTTCATGCATCGACTGGGTTCCAGAGAAAGGTATGGCGGCAGGGCACCCCAGCTAGCCATGGGAATGTAGAAGTGTGGGGCATATGTGGCAACAGCCCGCCATGGGAACTTAGTGAGCAGGGTGGAGGGTGGAGAGATTTTGGGGCACTGAGTCAGAGAGTTTGCTGGGCTGAGAACAAACAGGCTGGCCTGTCCGCCGGTGCAATGCTGGCAGTAGCATGGATTGTTTTTTAAATATTTCACGCAACATTGGGGATTGGCAGCAGTTGCAGCAGGCAGTGAGTTGCAAGCAAGCAGAATTAGGAGCATTTAAGTCACAGCTTCAGCAGGTCAACAGGGTGTGGGGTGACCATCCATTGTTCTTGAGGTGGGTTGCCTGGTAGTTTCCTCCAGCGAGACCTCAGTTGCTGGGTTGTCTATCTCCTAGTGGGCTTATTGTGGAAGTAGTGTATTCATACCTGGATCCTGTCCACATTAGCAGTTGTTGGCATGGTCAGGATCACAGTGTGAGGTCCTTTCCGGTGGGCTTCCAGAGTCTTGTGGTTATTAAGTCTCTTGATCCAGATTTCTTTACCTGGTTTTAAGCAATGGGGGGCTAGGGGGAGAAGCAGACTCATAAGCCTGGTGAATGGCAGGCAGGCCACAGTTGCTTCTGGATCCTATGGAGGGCTTCTAAGGATCCACAAGATCTGTGTTGATCAAATTCAGCTAGAATATCAGACTGAAGGTTAGGCAGCATGAGAGGGTGGCTCCCATACAGGATCTCAAAGGAAGTAAGACCAAAGTGGAGAAGGTGTTCCAAGCCCCATGTAAGGCATAAGGTAGGAGAGACATCCAGTTACCGCCAGTTTCAAGGGTTAGTTTGGTCAAGGCCTCCTTCAGGGTTTGATTCATCCTCTCTATGTGCCCTCAACTCTGGGGTCTGAATGCATAATGTAATTTCCAATTGGTACCCTATAGGTGGTGGTTCTGATGCTAAGGTCCTGATCCCCAATTGGTTCTTGATCAAGCAATAAAGATGCTAGGGGCCAATTGCTAGGTGGAAGAAAAGAGGTGGGACTTCCAGATCCCTGCAGGTTGTCTAAGAGATGCAGGGGAGGAAAACTTTGCCATGCTTCAGAGGGAAAAGGAGCCATCAGCCATGTGAGGTCTCTGGTGGAATGGCCATGGGTCCCTTCTCCGACTGGGTCTGGGGGAGCAGGTGGGATATTAGAAACATAATTAAACTTAAGGCAGATTTAGAGGGCTGAACAAGGAGAAGGTAACTGGGAAACTGAAGATGAAGGGAGATTTAGGGTGCTGAGCCCGGAGTGAAAAGAAGGGCATGAGATAGCTGAGGAAGGCTTAGAAGATCCTAACAATTGAGCCAATAAGGCAGGTTGAAATTGAGCTCTGTGTGTGTGTGTGTGTGTGTGTGTGTGTGTGTGTGTGTGTGTGTGTGTGTTCTGTGTGTGTCTTTGTCTGTGTCTATGTTTTTCATCTGCAAATCTAACATTCTCTGGGTGGGGGCCGGTAGCATGGTCTACCAGGAGCTTAAAGCAGGGTAGCAAAAACTACACACAACAGCACCTAAGATCTGTGCTAAAGATTGAGTTACCTGGGAGATGAATGCTGGTCTACTGTCAGAAGCAAGTTGGGTAGGCAGACTATACCTGGGTATGACTTCTTCAAGAATTCTCTTTGCCACTATGTTGGCAGTCTCCTTTGTAGGGTAAGCTTTTACCCATCCTGAAAAGTTATCTATAAAATCTAGTAGATCTCCACATGCTTCTGGCCTTATCTCTGTAGCATCTCTTTCTCAATTGACCCCTGGCTGTTGGCCTCTAATCCTGGTTTCTTGGGTCCCTTGATTAAGGCTTGAGGGGTTCACAGCCTGACAAGTGGGATAGTTTGAGATTACCTGACTGATGAAGGGTCCCAAGTTATATATTTTGTTATTTGTCTCTCATAGCAATTCCTTTAGTTTTTGGTGACCCCCATATGTGAAGCTTGATGCGTTTGATGGATGAGTGGCTTGGTGAGCTCCTGAGGTAGGATGGGACAGACTTCGAAGGTTAGCCACCATCCATCTTCTCTTCTGCAACTTCCCTTACACTTGGCCTGATCTTGTCTTCAGCAGTATATTTGGGGATGGCTGGGAGTGCAGGGAGTGACAAGGCTACCAGGATGTAGGCAGTAAAAACCTGGGTGGCCTCTCTTGTGGCTTTATTAGCTAGCCTGTTTCTTCAGGCTATTTCTGCTGTCCCTTTCTGATGCCCAGGGCAATGAATTATTGGCTTTGAGAGGAAGCCATAACACTTATAGTGGAGCAAGTGTTTCTTTATTATTTTTGATGGCTTTTTCCTTCAGCACTCGACAGTCCCCTCCCTAGGTATGTGACCCATGTATGTGAGCCATAGCAAAGGCATATCTGCCATCAGTGTAGATGTCAGCTATGGCCCCTTTGACCAGTTTTAAAGCCTGGCTTAGAGCCATCAGTTCAGCTTTCTGGGCTGAAGTTTCTGGCAGCAAAGCAGTTAGTTACCCAAATGACAGAGTCCAAGTCCACTACTGCCTCCCCCACAAACCTGGTTCTGTTCTGGATGAAGCTACAACCATCTGTGAAGTAAATGTATTCTGCTTCTGGCCAGGGTATGCCAGTCAAGCCTAGCCTGATGTCCTAGACATACCCCAAAATGATAGAGCAGTCATACTGTACATCTTGAGGACAGGTCAGGTAGCAGGGTGATTCAGGTGAAGGCAGTTGATGGCTTATATCTTATGCAAGGGGGATTCAAAAGAAAAGCCTGGAAGTATACCAGTCTGGCATTGGAAAGCCATTGGCTAGGTGGATTCTTTTTTTTTTTTTTAAGATTGATTGATTTATTTATTTATTTATTTATTTATTATATGTAAGTACACTGTAGCTGTCCTCAGACACTCCAGAAGAGGGAGTCAGGTCTCGTTACGGATGGTTGTGAGCCACCATGTGGTTGCTGGTATTTGAACTCCTGATCTTTGGAAGAGCAGTCGGGTGCTCTTACCCACTGAGCCATCTCACCAGCCCAGCTAGGTGGATTCTTGAGGGTCCCCTCAATAGCATGGGGCTGGAGGTGGGGATAACAAGCTTCTACCTCATGGTTATTTTGTCAGCATCTTTGACCAGCAGGGTGGTGGCAGCTATAATTCAGAGACAGGCTGACCATCCCTGGACCATTGGGTCCAGGTTTTTGGATAAGCAGTCCACAGGTCATTTCCATGGGCTCAAAGTCTGGGTGAGCACTCCCTTGGCTATCCCCTTTCTCTCACCCACATTCAGGTGGAATGGTTTGTGAATGTCTGGGAGGGCCAAAACGGATGCCTCCAATAAGGTTTTTCTTAAGCTCTTAAAAGCTGTGTCCATCTCAGGGGTCCTTTCTATCTTATCTTCTTGGCCCCTGGTGGCCTCTCAGTGAACCCTGGTAACCCAGAGTCTACAAAACCTGGTAGATCCCAAAAATTCCCATACGTGCCTTCCCTTTCGGGTTGATAAAACTAGAATGCTAAGAATAGTTTGCTTCCAGGCATCTGATCTGACAGCATACACTGGACCCCCTTGAGTATGAACCCCAGGTAGGTGACCTCAAATTGACAAAGTTGGGCCTTCTTAGCAGACACTCAGTAGCCCAGTTGACTCAGCTCCTGTAGCAGGTCTCTTGTGGCCTCCTGGCATGTCTACAAGTCAGAGGCCAAAATTAGGAGGTCATCCACATACTGGAATAAGGTTGTTAGGGGTGGGCCCACTGGCACTCACCCAAGTCCTCATGAAGAGCCTTACCAAAGATGGTAGGTGAATTCTTGAATCCTTGAGGCAGACATGTCCAAGGGAGTTGTTTGTTGAGCCTCTCTCTAGACTTTGCCATTTGAAGGCAAACAGGCTGGCTTTTGGGTGCCGGGGTCAGGCTGAAGAAGGCATCCTTCAGGTCTAGCCTAGTGTACGTAGTGTGCTTAGGAGGGAGGCTGCTCAGCAGGGTGTATGGGTTTGGAACTGTGGGGTGGATGTCTTCCACCCACTTATTTACCTCCCTCAAATCCTCCACAGGTCAATAGTTATTGGAATGGGGCTTATTGACCAGAAGAAGAGGAGTGTTCCGTGCTGAATGGCAAGGAATCAGAACCCTGGTCTCCCAGAGCCCGTTGTGCAGGATGATCCAAGTTCTGGCCTCTCTAGGCATTAGATATTGGCTGATTGGGCTAGGGTAGCTCCAGCTTTTAATTGGACTAAAACTGAGGCCCAATGATGGGCAAATCCTACTGGATTCCTTTCTGCCCAGACCTCAGGGACTTCTGCCAGAAATTTCTGGAGTAAAGGCTCATAGGTGGGGCTAGTTGAGGGAACAATTTATATTCTTTGTCTAAGGTCAGAACATAGATGGGGCCATTCTCACTTAGCATTTCCAGTCTGTCTGGGCCAAAATGAATTTGGGCTCTTATTTTGGTGAGGAGATTTCTTTCCAGCAGGGAATATGGGAATCCAGGGATGACAATAAATGAGCGAGTTACCCATCCCACTCCCAAGTCCACCTTTCTTCAGGTCGTCCATATATAGGGCTTGGTGCCCATTGCCCCTTGTACCCATGTTTTTCGATTTGACAATGGCCCTAGCATTTGTTTTAAAACAGAGTGTTATGGCCCTGTGGCCACCAGAAAGTCTATGGGCTTCCCCTCCACCTTTAGGATTACCCAAGGCTCATGGAGGGAGGTTGGGTCCTGACGCCCTCAATCATCTAGCTCTTCCAATTCTGGAAACTTTGGACCCTCTCTCTGATTCTTAGTGCACTCATTTTTCCAATGGAATTTTCCCTTGCAATAGTCACATTGGTTCCTCTCTAATGAAGGATGGGTTTTTCCTTCAGTGGGAGCTGGCTTACCTCTTCCCTTTCTGAGAGATAGGTTTTTCAGCTCTTTCATCAGAATGGTTTCAGCTCGTGGCAGCAAGCAGCACTTTTGCCAGTCCTCTGGTCTGTTGGTCCTCATAGGACTCCAGATTGTTAAAAACACTTTCAGCTATACCTACTAATTCAGTTGTTTACCTGCAAAGCCACTAAGGTGCTGAAGTTTCTATCAGATGTCTGGGGCAGGTTGGTTAACAAAAGCCATGTTTGAGGCTGGAGAGGTGGCTCAATGGTTAAGAGCACTGACTGTTCTTCTAGAGGTCCTGAATTCAGATGCCAGCAGCCACATGGTGACTCACAACCATCTGCAATGGGATCCGATGCCCAATTCTGATGTGTCTGGAAACAGCTACAGTGTACTCATATGTATAAAATAAATAAAAATTTTAAAAAAGCCATGTTTATAGCTGACCAGTTTTCTCTGGCTTCTGGGTCAAAAGGAGTATAGTTTCAGTAAGTCTCAAAGACCCTCTCTAAGTATTCCGTAGGGCTTTCATTTTTTCCCCCTACATCACCTGGTTTGAATATGCTTGGCCCAGGGAGTGGCACTATTAGGAGGTGTGGCCTTGTTGGAGTAGGTGTGTCACTGTGGACATGGGCTTTAATACCCTCATCCTAGCTGGAAGCTAATTTTCTTCTAGTGGCTTTCAGATAAGATGTAGAACTCTCAGCTCCTCCTGCACCATGCCTGCCTGAATGCTGCCATGCTCTCACCTTGATGATACTGGACTGAAACTCTGAACCTGTAAGCCAGCTCCAATTAAATGTTGTCCTTAAAAGAGTTGCCTTGGCCGGGCAGTGGTGGCACATGCCTTTAATCCCAGCACTTGGGCAGAGGCAGGCGGATTTCTGAGTTCAAGGCCAGCCTAGTCTACAGAGTGAGTTCCAGGACAGCCAGGGCTCTACAGAGAAAACCTGCCTCGAAAATCGAAAAAAAAAAAAGAAAGAAAAGGAAGAAAGAAAGAAAGAAAGAAAGAAGGAAAGGAAAGGAAAGGAAAGGAAAGGAAAGGAAAGGAAAGGAAAGGGGAAAGGGAAAGGGAAAGGGAAAGGGAAAGGGAAAGGGAAAGGGAAAGGGAAAGGGAAAGGGAAAGGGAAAGGGAAAGGGAAAGGGAAAGGGAAAGGGAAAGGGAAAGGGAAAAAGGGAAAGGGAAAAAGGGAAAGGGAAAAAGGGAAAGGGAAAGGAAAAGGAAAAGGAAAAGGGAAGAGAAGTGGAGAGGCGAGGAGAGGCGAGGAGAGGAGATTAGGAAGAGAAGAGAAGAGAAGAGAAGAGAAGAGAAGAGAAGAGAAGAGAAGAGAAGAGAAGAGAGAGGAGAAGAGAGAAGACAAGAGAAGAGAAGAGAAGAGAAGAGAAGAGAAGAGAAGAGAAGAGAAGAGAAGAGAAGAGAAGAGAAGAAAAGAGTTGCCTTGATCATGGTATCTGTTCACAGCAGTAAAACCCTAACTAAGTCACTTAACTTGGATAAATTTGTAGGTCTCCTGGAGGCTTCTCAGAGGGCCCCTCACTAGAACCTGGTGTTAGATCAGGAGCCTCTCCTTACTTTCAGCAGAGTTATAATCCCAGTTGGGTCAAGCCAAAGAGAAGGCTACATCAATATCAGGCTGGACCTGGGTGGGCAGCCCATTTGCTCCGGTTGTTGAAATACAGCTATAATCCATGGTTATCTGATGTGATGCAGGGGGTTATGTGCCCGAATATGTGGTCAGTTTTGGAGATAGTTCTGTGAACAGCTGAGGAGGAGGCATATTCTTTTGTGTTTGGGTTCTGTAGTTATGTTAAGTATATTTCATTCAAAACATCTTTTAGCCCCAGTATTTCTGTTTAATCTTTGTCTGGATGACCTGTCCATTGTTGAGTGTGGGGTATTAAAGTCTTCTTCTATCAATGAGTGAGGCTCACTGTGTAATTTAAGCTTTAGTTATATTTCTTTTACAGACATGGGTACCTTTGTGTTCAGGTCATAGATGTTAAGGACTGAAACACCATCTTGGCGAATTTTTCCTTTGATGAGTATGAAGTATCCTATGCCATATCTTTTGATTAATTTTCATTTGAAGCCTATTTTGTTAGATAGTTTGTTAAATATTATAGAATGGCTACACCAGCTTGATTCTTAGGTCCATTAGCTTGGAAAACCCTTTTCCAACCCTTTACTCTGAGGTAACGTCTACCTTTGATGTTAAGGTGTGTTTCCTGTATTCAGCAGAAGGATGGATCATGTTTTCACATCCATCCTATTATTGTTCATGTCTTTTTATTGAGAATTTGATTCCATTGATATTGAGATATCAACTACTAATGATTGTTAGTTCCTGTTACTTTATTGCTATAGTAGTTGTTGTTTGGTTGTGTGTGTGTTCTTCTTTGGGTTTTACTGGTGTGATATTATTTATTGCTTGGGTTTTTGCGGGTATAGTTGGCCTTCTTAGGTTGGCATATTCCTTCTACTATCTTCTGTAGGGTTGGATTTATAGATACATATTGTTTGATTTTGACTTTATCATGGAATATCTTTATGAAACTATGATTGAAAGTTTTGCTAGGTATACCAATCTGCTTGCATCTGTGGTCTGCTTTAGAGTCTGCAAGACATCTGTCCAGGCCCTTCTGGATTTTAGAGTCTCCATTGAGAAGTCAGGTATGATTCTAATAGGTCTGCCTTAATATGCTACTTGCTTTTTATCCCTTGCTGCTTTTAATATTCTTTCTTTGTTCTGTTTGTTTAGTGTTTTTATTATTATGTGGTATGAGGACTTTTTTTTCTGGTTCAATCTATTTGATGTTCTTTAAGCTTTTTGTACCTCTATAAGCCTCTCCTTTTTTTAGGTTAGGATTTTTTTTTCTAACATCTTGTTGAAAATGTTTTCTGGGTCTTTGAGCTCAGATCCTTCACATTCCTCTATACTTATTGTTCTTAGGCTTGGTCTTTTCATAGTGTCCCAGATTTCCTGGAAGTTTAGTGTCATGAATTTTTTTAGATTTAATATTTTTTGACCAATACTTATATGGCGATGCTTGTATCTGTAGTTCACTTATCTACACTTTTAATTTCCAGAATTCCCTCAATTTGTGTTTTCTTTATTGCTTCCATTTTTAGTTTCAGGTCTTAATAGTTTTATTCATTTCCTTAAACTTTTTTTTTTTTTTTTTTGGCTTTAAGAGATTGTTCATTTCCTTCAGTTTTTTGTTTGTCTTTCTTTTGCTTTCCTTAAGGGATTTATTCATTTCTTCTTTAAGAACCTCTATTATCTTCATAAAGTTGGTTTTAAGGTCTTCTTCTCATACTTCAGCTGTGTTGGAATATTCAGGGCTTTCTGTAGGATGGACATCTAGGCTCTGGTGGTAATATATTGTCTTGGCTGTTGTTGATTGTGTTCTTATGCTGGTGTCTGTAGTCTCCCCTCCCCTAGCCTGAAACCTGCTTGTTCAGGGGTGGAGCTTCCTGCTCATTCGTTCTGCCACGCCCATTGCTGGAACCTGCGGAGCCACACCTTTCTACTGGACCAGAGATTATTCGGCGGGAATCGGGTCCCCTCTCCCTTCCTTCATAACTAGTGTCGCAACAATAAAATTTGAGCCTTGATCAGAGTAACTGTCTTGGCTACATTCTTTTCTCTCGCCACCTAGCCCCTCTTCTCTTCCAGGTTTCCAAAATGCCTTTCCAGGCTAGAACCCAGGTTGTGGTCTGCTGGCCGGACACAACAATTGGCGAACCAACGCGGGACTGAGAAACGGCAAAGGATTTTTGGAAGAGACGCTGCTGGTTCGGAGCTCCATAAAATAAAGGATAAGGGAAATTCATACCGGAGAAGGTATGGGCTAAGCTGAGACAGCGTTAAACCGGAGCGCTGGTTCACTTAGGTTCAGCAGTGAGGAGCTGGGTATCAGGCGGTAGGCCGTAGCTCTACGAAGCTACATGAGGTGTGAGAAAAGAAAGGGTTTATTAAAAGGAATAGGCGGATTGCCCCAGTTAATAAAAAATGCATCATAAGGGAGGAAAATGTCCCAAAAAGCAGAGAGAAATATCTCTCTGGGCCTTATAGCAGGAGTACTCTGTTCCCTTTTGTGTCTTGTCTAATGTCCGGTGCACCAATCTGTTCTCGTGTTCAATTCATGTATGTTCGTGTCCAGTCTGTATGAATGAATGTTCTATGTTTTGTGTTGGATAATAAAGATGGTATAAAAAACTTTATCTGCAAAGCCGAGAGCTGCCACGTGTTTCAGCCAGGAATCAGACACGTGGCGAGAGGGCCCCTGCTGGAAAAACTGTTCGTTTTAGAAAATAAGGGCGAGTGCACAGCCTCTAAGTTTCAGAGTAAAAAAGCTAATAAATGGTTCATGATTAATGTGTTTGACAATGGTAAAGTGTTTTTTATTTTTATGGTTGTAGCTACAAAAATTATTATTCTCTGATTGGTCTAAATGTAACTGTTTCATTTGGTTCTTTTTTATTGGTAATGTGCTCTGAGTGTTTTCACAATCAGCTCATAAGTTGTTGGTTAAGATTAATAATTGTTACATTGCTACAGATGGTTAGTGTTAAATTTGATAACTCAAGTTTAGAGTCCTTCCGACACATGGCATAAAGCAGGCCAAGAGGCTGGGTCTCTAAAGATATTTCTAGTTTAGGTAATAATTAATGTGGTTCGTATCCTAAATAGTAAAATTTAAGATAAGATTTAAAGCAATGCCTCTTTATTAAAGCATTAAAGCTGCTTTAATAGGTATTCATAGGTATTAATTGACATCCAAACTTCGTAATATGATAGTAATGCTTCTAATATTGATTTTAAAGATAATAAATTGTTTTAAACTTGGGTTTTGCTTTCCCAAGGTTACAGGTATTATCCTAACCTTGCACAAAAAACTTAAAAATTATGGTTAAAACTGCTATTGTTCCATTGACTGCAGCTTGCAGTTTGATTTCAAATTTAAGATCTTTAATTCACCTGTATACTGTAATTAAGATAATTACAAGAGTAATCATCTTATGAGAGCGCTCATACAGCTCACTTCATACAAAACTGTGACAGAGTTATCTAGTTATGTTTGTCTTTGTAAATAGATTAGATAAACAGTTTGGTTATAGTTGCTGCCTGGCAGGAAACTGCAGTACGGGCAATTTTTTCACAACACTAAAGTTGTAAAGAACGTTTTAACTGTAAGTCATCTTAAGAAAGAGTATCAAAATTTAGAGGCATAGACAGTTATATTGTTTCTCTAGAATCGGTCCTTATTACAGGAGGGCCAAGATGCTCAGATTAAAAAGTATTTTACGTTTGAGTCAATGCAGGGCTCTGGGCAGCCCCAGAGCAGCTTGTGGCCTTTCTTTTGTTTTACAAACAGTGCCTGAAAAAGATTTTTCCCTGTGTTCAAGAGAAATTCTTTTTAACAGTGTTACAGATCTATTCAGATGTTTAAAATAATGCTTTAATTCAAAGAGTTTTGCTTCTAGTGAACTGTAATCACTAGAAAATTTTGCCTCTAGGTATGGCTAATGTAACTTTACATTATGTAAGAAAAATTTTTATTGTTTCTGCTTCTATACAAGAAGCCAAGAGTTTTAATCTTTCAGTGTATATTGTTTCTTAAGTAAAAAGTATTTTATTAACTAATGCTTCTTAAAGTTTACCTTAAATCCTTGCTCTCACCCAAAAGATTCAGAGACAATATCCTTTTATTACTTAGGGTTTTAGTTTACTACAAAAGTTTCTACAAAAAATAAAGCTTTTATAATTGTTATTAATTGGTAATTAAAAATTGGTTGTGCCCAAAACAATTCTTTGGCCAGAAGAAAACATTATTGTAAAGTCATTTTTCTCATCCTCCCAGCCAATCGTTGGCCCATGTGGGCCCAACTAGCTTCTGTGGGGTGGAGTCTTAAGACACAGTTTCCCCTGTTCCAGCACAGATGATCTAGTTGTGTGCTGTAGATGGTGTTTTAAAATGCTGAACAATCAAACCTTAATTTGTATATTAATAGTCAATGCCATATCTCTGAGCTCGCAATTGCTTAAATTGTTCATCCCTCAGATACTATTAATTCTCAAATTTACAATTGCTTATGCATATTTCTAGTTAATAAATAAATTATGCACATGTGACTCTTAATAACTTTGCAAGCCTTCTAGTTACAACTGCTCCTTAAGAAAATTGATTAAAAGTGCAATTAGTCACTGCCCCTTTACAGCCATGTATTTAAAATATTTTGTCAACTAGTTATTAATTCAAAAGTTTAGGTATTATAAAATTTTAAAACTTTAACTTCTTAAAAGACAAAAAAGAGAGAAATTGTATCCCCGTGCATGCTATTTAGTGCATTCCCATGCACACTATTAAAGTCTTACCTTTATTTTCAAAATCTAATATTTTAATGTCAAAGAGTTTAATAAATGCTTTATAGTATCTTAAAGGGATCTACTTATTGGCTTATAGATTAATCCTAAAACAACTACCTTATTAAAAAAGGGAAAAACAGGTTTTCTCCACAGAACGCTGCAGAAGCATATTAGTAAATTCGTGTGACGAGCTGGTAGGTAAGTTGACTCATGTCCTGATTTAATTGACTAAAAAACTAAATTAAATTCATGTTTTAGATCCATCCTTACTTGTCATTTTTCCAGTTTAGACTAGCTTCTAGCCTTTTAACTTTATGGCAATAGTACATCAGAGACTGTATATTCAGACTTAGTAAAATTAGTCATTTAATAGAGTCATAATGATTTTTCTCCTTTCTTCAGTGTGACCAGCCATTCTAACTCAATCTTAGACTGGTCCTAATATTCAGTCCAATGTTAGAGATTCCTATATTCTAAATTACCTAGCAAGTTAATTCAGAGCACATCCCCCACTTCCCCTAGATCCCTAACTTCAGAAGGATTGCTGGCCTTACAGCTAGTGAAAAAAGCTATTAAAGAGCAATTGGTCACTTAATACATTGGTAAAATAGAAGGACCCCCTGACTAACAAATGGAAGGGTCCAGATCCAGTTCTAATTTGGGGTAGGGACTCAGTTTGTGTTTTTTCACGAGATGAAGATAGAGCACAGTGGCTGCCAGATAAATTAATTTGTTAGATAAACACAGATTCTAAATCTTCTAAAGTATCACCTTGAGGACTAAAATTCCTCTTTTGCTTAAAAGTCGGCTTGAAGACTCAGGCTCCGAAAAAAGCTACTCTCTGAGCCAGCTCCCGACAGGAGGCCGGAGACTAGCCTCAACTTTACAATTTGCATTTGAATAAAGTACCTGGACTTCCCCAAAATAAGTTCTGCTTTCCTACTTTCTCACTGTCGAGATTTTGTCTTTCAAGCAGGTAAATCAACATTCTCGAGGCGGACCAGCGGATGTGCATCCCCGCCCCCCTAGAGCACACAGGTGGCTGCTGTTATCTCCTTTCCAAGGACATTTCCAGCATGTGGCTTTCAGTCTGAGTTAAAAATTTAGGTTTTCCTAGAGGGCTAGAAAAGTAGATATTTCTATATTAATAAAGATTGTTTTTTATTTTGATAGACAGGCTTAGTCCCTTAGCTGACCTCTGGCTTTTCACCCTTGCTGTTACTGCAAGGTGTCCTTAGGCTGTGGAAAAAACAGGGATGAGGAGGAACGACTTCCAGCTCCTATTTTAGCCACAAATCGTGGTGTTACTAATGACATAATTATTGCTTAGGCCTTGCTAAATCTGAGGTTGATAATTCTCCTTTAGAAGCTGCACAGCACTCAGAACTGTGCATACTGGTTTGTGATTGTACAAATTCAGTATGGGCATCGCTTGGTGCAGAGGTACTGCAAGGGAAGGTCCAGCTTGACCATTTCTGAGTTTCCTGTGAGATAAACCCGGTTTAAAAGAGGTTGGTACCAAATTTTGGCTAAAAATGAAAAATATTTTTCGGCTCTGCCTCACCTCTCCAAAAGGTACCGAGAGCCACAAGTGTGGGTCTTATCAATACCCACGGGAGGAATCGGGTCCATGTCCACCCAAGCCAAGGTTAAAAGCCCACTCATCTACGGATGAGAAAATCATTTGATCACCTCAGTTAAGCGTTGCCTTATTTAAGTTAATCAATAGGGGGGAGAGAGATTGGAGACGTACTATTGAAAGGGCAAGCCCTTCACTGCCTCCCACCCAAATAAAAAAGCCAATTGGCCTTGTACTACAAGAGCCGGTCGAACTCCTTCTCCCTGTTTCCCACCTATCATCCAAAAAAGCGGAGAAATATCAACTTAGTGTTATTATAGTGTATTTCACATTTGTTCAGTCAAACTTAGCCAGAGTTCCAACGCCCTACTTAAAATTCAACTAGAAAGTTACCTACCAAGTACTAATTAGCATTATAAAGTTAGAGCCTACAACTCCAGGCTTTTCAGTTAGTTGTTTACTAAGATAAGAAAGGACAGTCTTAGCCAGATACAGTTTACCATAAGAAAAGTTAAGGAATCCCACGAAAGCAGGTTTTTTCTTTAGCCCTAGATTCCAGGCAGAACTATTGAGCATAGATAATTTTCCCCACTCAGGCCAGCTTTTTCTTTTTTTAAATTTTGTTAATAAAAGGGAGGAGATGTAGTCTCCCCTCCCCTAGCCTGAAACCTGCTTGCTCAGGGGTGGAGCTTCCTGCTCATTCGTTCTGCCACGCCCACTGCTGGAACCTGCGGAGCCACACCTTTCTACTGGACCAGAGATTATTCGGCGGGCTGGTGTTCTAGTGGCTGTGAGGACTCTGGTTAGGCAGTGCGTCTCCACCTGGGTTCATCTACCTGTTCTGTCAGGCATGGTCTGCATTTGGGTCCTTGTTTTATCCTTTTAAAAAAATATACTACTTGAGTGCACACATACACATGTGTGCGCATGCGTGTGTGTGTGTGTGTGTGTGTGTGTGTAGAGTTTGTGAATAAGCATGTATGTGAGTGTGCAAGCCTGTGTGCACACTCAGACTAGGAGAGGGCATTAGTTGTCCTCTTTCCCTCTCCCTCTAGTCTGCTGACCTTAGGATTCCCCAGTGGGTGGGAGTGGATGGGTTTCTATGCGTGTAAAGATGAGGTCTGGAAAGAAGAGAGGTGAGAGTCTGGTGGACTCTTTTGTCATTGCTATCTCTTCAAACTCCCCACTACAGCCCAGGCTAGCTTCAAGCTAGTTGTGTAGCTGAAGATGTCCTTGAACATCTGATTCTCCTGCCCCCACCTCCTGAGGACAGGAACCACAGGCATGTGCCTCCATGGAAGAAGTGTCATTCTTTACAACTCCAGACTCGTACTGCCTGCCTGCCTTGCTCCTTACCATGGTATCTATTGTTCTCTCAAAGTTATCAGAGTCAAAGGATCCTCACCAGCTGCCCCACCTATCCATCTGCACTGTTCTCCCTCCCTGGTGTGTGTCATAGGCCCAATCAGTCTCTCCCTTTGCATAGGTTGACCACCTTTAGTTGCCCTAGGTGCCTCCCCTCCCCCCAATCTCATCAGTGTCTGAAACTAAGTGCACAGTGGCCTCAGGAAGCCAGCAGCCCACCAGATCTACTGGTGACACCCAGGCAAAGAGCCAGTGCAGATGCCTCCGTGTTCCCAGTGACAGCACACCAAGACCTAGCAGCTAGTGTAGTTTTTTAAAAAATGAGATCATTAAAATCTTCAGTGTCCCTATTCTGGTCTCCCTTCCAGTGTTCAATTCTGAATATTTTTAAAAAAGGATTTATTTATTCTATGAGTACACTGTAGCTGTTGTCAGACACACTGGAAGAAGGCATCCATTACAGATTGTTGCAAGCCATCATGTGGTTGCTGGGAATTGAACTCAGGACCTCTGAAAGAGCAGTCGGTGCTCTTAACCACTGAGCCATCTCTCCAGCCCCCAACCCTGAATCTTATAAAATAGCCTTCGAGCTGACTTCCAGCCACCACCACTCCATTGCCTGTCCATACTCCACCACTTTGTTCTGTTACTTCATGGATTCCAGACACACTTCTTACGTAATGTGCACTGGCCGTCCCATCTGTGGGAACACTCTTCCCACAGACACTGCTATGGCCCCTCTTAACACAGTCTGTGGATTTTGCTCAAGTATGATCTGTTGAAAAAAGCCAACTTTGACCCTCCTTTCTGGCCTCCCCTGACATCTACACCTTTTCACTTGCTTCATTTCAGGCTAGTAACATTTTATGTAGTTTATTTATTATACTGTTCATCACCTAACCCCACCCAGGACAAGTTCCAGGTGAGCGGGGCCATTTTTCAGCTATAACAGTGGATATAATTCCTTTTCCTTGCAAACTATCTACTGAAATAACAGGTTCTCAGAAAATATTATTGAATGATTGAATGAATGGATGGATGGAGCAGGAGTCTTCTTGAGTAGATCTACCTATGAGGAACACTTCTTGCTGAAGATTACTTTTTATTTACTTATCTTTTAAAATGTACTGATTTTTATTTTATGTGTATGGGTGTTTTGCTTGTACCGATGTGCTACAGAGACCAGGATAGGGTATGCAGTCCCCTGGTGTACTGGCTAGTTTTGTGTCAACTTGACACAGCTGGGGTTATCACAGAGAAAGGAGCTTCAGTTGAGGAAATGCCTCCATGAGATCCAACTCTAAGGCATTTTCTCAATTAGTGATCAAGGGGGAAAGGCCCCTTGTGGGTGGGACCATCTCTGGGCTGGTAGTCTTGGGTTCTATAAGAGAGCAGGCTGAGCAAGCCAGGAGAGGAAAGCCAGTAAAGAACATCCCTCCATGGCCTCTGCATCAGCTCCTGCTTCCTGACCTGCTTGAGTTCCAGTCCTGGCTTCCTTGGTGATGAACAGCAGCATGGAAGTGTAAGCTGAATAAACCCTTTCCTCCCCAACTTGTTTCTTGGTCATGATATTTGTGCAGGAATAGAAACCCTGACTAAGACACCTGGTATTACAGTTACACATGATTGTGAGCCACCATGCAAATGATGGGAATTGAACTCAAGTCCTTGGGAAAAGCAGCCAGTGCTCTTAAACTCTAAGCTATCACTCCAATCCATCCTTGGTGGAGTTTAAACAAGTTGAAAAGCTGTGGTCATCTGTTGATTTTATTGTTCAGAACTTCCTTGTCCAAGGCTAAGCAGCACTCAGGCAGGCCTCATGTTCTTCCCTCTTTCCTGGAAGCTGATGTACTAAGACACAAGAGCCTCCACCTTCTAGCTGGTGAGTAGGTGAGTACAGTTGCATCATTTGACCTTGTACAGCATCTTGTGGGGCAAATGGACCATGCCACCAGACAGAACAACTAGTAAGGTTGAAGCAGGTTTAAAACCCTGGGGAATCTCCGACTTGAGAATGGTAGGCAAGGAACCAGCTCTACCTGCCCTAGAACATGTAACCATGACACCCCACTGAGAGGACCATGACAACCAGTCATGTAGCATAAAAACCTGGAGTTCTCCGTGCTAATGAGGTATCTAGATTGGCTCTGAATGTTTAGCCAATAGTGGCTTCCCTCCTAGGGCACTCCTTCCTACAAAAAGTATCACCCTGAGTAAGGCATATGCAGTCTCATCCACCATAACAATAAAACCATTTAGACAATGTCTTAGTCAGGGTTTCTATTCCTGCACAAATATCATGACCAGGAATCAAATTGGGGAGGAAAGGGTTTATTCAGCTTACACTTCCATATTGCTGTTCATCACCAAAGGAAGTCAGGACTGGAACTCAAGCAGGTCAGGAAGCAGGAGCTGATGCAGAGGCCATGGAGGGATGTTCCTTACTGGCTTGCTTCCCCTGGCTTGCTCAGCCTGCTCTCTTATAGAACCAAGACTACCAGCCCAGAGATGGTCCCACCCACAAGGGGCCTTTCCCCCTTGATCACTAATTGAGAAAATGCCTTAGAGTTGGATCTCATGGAGGCATTTCCTCAACTGAAGCTCCTTTCTCTGTGATAACTCCAGCTGTGTCAAGTGGACACAAAACTAGCCAGTACAGACAAGCAGGGGCATCTCCATTAAGGACCACATGGGGGTAAGGGGAGACTTCTGGGTCCCTGGAGGAAAAGAGACAATGAAAATGAACAGGTTGTTGAAAATGAACAACCTGTGTGTGTGTCTTTTATCCATGGATTCAAGGGAAGCTGGGTGGGGGGTGCTAGCATGGCCTGTTCCTGGAGCTTAGGGAGGGTAGCAAAAGCTACATTCAGCAGAAGGCCTTCTCTCTTTCAGCCCCTCCATACTCATGGCACTGAATTGAAACCAAACTGGATTCTGCTCCATCCTGGGCTTAGCTACCCACTTCCCGCCTGGTGTATAGGGGGAGAGCAGACCCTTAGACCACTGTTCTTAACTCCCTTCAGTCCCCAGTGGAGTCTGTTACACAGGAGATTGAGAATCACAGCATCCATCAAAGATCTCCCCATTTCTCACCTGAAAGGACATGGACTGGGATGCCTATCATGGACTGTGTTCTGCCTCCCCTGAGTAGCTTTCAGGCAGTGCTCCGGCATCCCAGCAACAAGGCAGACACACAGCCTGGCAACATCTCACTGGGGTTTTGCCAGCATCCTCCTAATGCCTGAAGCACAAGGAACATCTTCTCATGAACTCAACCATCATCTAGTAATTTTTCCATGAAATGTCTGTCTTTTTTTGTCTATTTCCAAAGAAAGGATTGCATTAATAATCTCCAAATGAGTAAATAAATCACTATAATGATTGGACGTGATTTTTTTTTTAAAATCTGCTTGTAAAGCTACAGCAGAACATGAACTACCTAACAGTGAGTCTATCAAAAGGCATCAAGAGCTTAGTGGGCAAACACATTTTCTGTGAGAGCCTGATGCCCTGAGTTCAATTCCCAGGACCCACAGGAGGCAAGAGAGAACTCGATTGCCTCATGTGCCGAAGCATGGAAGTGATCCAAGCTGTGCAAAGATCTATATTAAAAAATCACAAAATAATAGCCGAGAAAAGTTAAACATCTAAACCAGTGGTTCCCAACCTGTGGGTCAAGCTCCCACTGGGGTCACAGATCAGACATATTTACAATTCATAACAGTAGCAAAATTATAGTTATGAAGCAGCACCAAAATAATTTTATAGTTGGGGTCACCACAACTTGAACTGTATTAAAGGGTTACAGCGTCAGGAAGGTTGAGAACCGCTGCCCTAAATGAATGAGGAGGCCTCCAATAATTATGGACTGAATGACTCAACACTCAAATTGTTTCTCCCCAAACAATCTTCAAGTTAAGCACTGTCTCAGGCAAGACTTTCCTACAGAAATTGACAACATAATTACATAATTGTATGGAATGGACAGGGATACAGGTCAATGCAAGAGATGAATCTTTCTTCCCACCACAGGGTCAGTTTCCATTACACAGATTTATTGTGACATACACACACACACACACACAAGCACATACATACATATTTGGCCAGATGTAGTGAAACATGCCTTTAATCTCAGGAATCAGAGGCAGGCAGCCTGGTCTACATAGTGAAACCCTGTCTACAAACAATAATGTATTTCTTTGAGACGAGCTCTCTATCTTATGTAGCTTCTTCCTTGGAGAAGACGTTCCCCTACTCTCAGCACTCCTTGGCTGCCTGTAATTGCAGCTTTGAAGCTCCATAAGCTCCACTTCCTCTGCCCACATGAGCATGTCTACTGGCGTCGTCCTTGTTCAGGCCATGTGTTGGCAGCCGCGTTAGGAAGACCTTATGGCCGCAGCTTCTGACATTTCTAGGAGACACAATCTCACAGGCAAATCCTCTGTTCTTCTGGCTCTTCAAGTCTTCTGCCCACTCTTCAGCCACGGGTTGTAGTTTCCCTTAATGGTCTTCATCTGCTGCAGAGAGAAGCTTCCTTGATAAGAGGTTGTTGGGAACTGGAGAGATGGCTCAGCAGTTAAGAGCACTGACTGCTCTTGCAAAGGTCGTGAGTTCAAATCCCAGCAACCACATGGTGGCTCACAACCATCAGTAATGAGATCTGACGCCCTCTTCTGGAGTGTCTGAAGACAGTTACAGTGTACTTAGATATAATAATAAATCTTTAAGAAAATTACCCATACACATAAAAAAGTGCCCAGCCATTGAGCTAGTCAAGGCATATCAAAATTAGCTTGGGGTGTGTGTGCCTTTCATTGGTGAATCCAGAGCGCTCTTGGGTGAGTGCAGCGCTTTCCCCAATGGGAACCAAAGTGGTTTAACTAATTTGCTGTTGTAAGAGGTGAGGACTGTGCTTATTTTATGAAAATAAGCATAGATATTAAGGATGTAGTTAGGGGTTATGCTGTTTAGTAAAGCAGTGGTTATAGGTGATAGGTTTTTTTCTTCAAAATCCATGACTTCAGTAGTCTTGGGTAACTGGCTAGGTGTCCAGGAGCAGACATGATTTCCCTCTCGTTGAGAAGATCTTAATGTCTAATTAGAGAGCTGTTGGTTACTGCCAAAGTATGCATGGCACTATTGCACCCTTACAGTTACTGTGCCATGCTGCTTGTGTGGTTCATGGGTGTCAGAGCTGGGTAGGGCTCTTGGTTGCTTCCCTTCTTTGGAAGCTTGCATGAAGCCTTCTGGTACCAGGAAAGCTATAGTCCTCAGGCAGGATTTATTGTTACATTGTATTTATTATTCATTTATTTATTATTTGCTTTGAGACAGTTTCTCTCTACGTAGTCCTGGCTGCTCTAGAACTCACTACACAGACCAGGCTGCCCTCAGACTCAGAGATCTTCGTGCCTCTGCCTGCCAAGTGCTCGGATGTAAAGTATGCACTACCACGATCTGTAGCGTGAACTACATTTAAAAGGCAATCCATGCTACGGCCGGCAAGGCACTGGCGGACAGGCCACCCGGCTCTCTAAGTTCCCATGGCCGGCCGCCGCCACCCCCCTCCCCCAGCCCCCCATGCTTCCAAATTCCTGTGGCAGGCTGGGATGCCCTGCCACCATACCTTTCTCTGGAACCCAGCTGAGTCGCCTCATGAAGGAAAACACCACACAATCTTAGTTTAGAATCAACAGGCAATACAATCGCTGGGTGCAGAAACTAGCATCCTGATTTTGTAAGCTATTCAAATTATAAATCCTCCAGGTGGTGCATCCCAGTGGATCTGCCACCTAAACCAGGAACCTCTTTCTACCTACATTGTGTACTCCACACTCTCTCCTGTCCAAAAGGAAGTCTCTTTCTCGTGCTTCCCTCTTCCTCTCACCGACCCAGAAGTCCCGCCTACTACTCACCCAGTGATTGGTCCCTTGAAATCTTTATTCATTAGGGGAAGATTTCTGCCACAGTGCTCTGCTACTGTTACCTTTAGGTGGCGCACGCCTTTAATCCCAGCACTCGGGAGGCAGAGGCAGGCGGATTTCTGAGTTCGAGGCCGGCCTGGTCTACAGAGTGAGTTCCAGGATAGTCAGGGCTATACAGAGTAACCCTGTCTCAAAAAACCAAAAAAAAAAAAAAAAAAAAAAAAAAAAAAAAGAACCAATTTCTAGGGCTGGGGCTGTAGTTTAGAGGTAGACAGCTTCTCTGGTATCCAAGAGGCGCTTGGCTCTTCCATACTACCAATAAACAAAAACAGCCTCCGAGCTGGGGAGATGGCTGAGTGAGATGCCTCAGGAGTGTAAGGGCTTGATTTTGAGTCTCCACGACAGTGCATGTGGGATCCTGTTCCGCCTCCAGGGAAATGGGAGGCAGAGATAGGAGAATGCCCAGATGCTCACAGGCAGCTAACCTGGGGTACACATCAACTAGCAAGGTGAAAGGTGAGTCCCAACAGCTGGGGTTAGCCTCTGACTTCCACATACTATAGCACAGGCATCTACATGTCTACATACACACATCATGCACATGCAAATCACACACGGTCACATACATACACTCTCATACACACACACTCTCACACACTCATACACTCAAACTCTCTCACACACACATACACTGTCACACACACACTCTCACACATTCACACCCACCCACACATATGTACTCACACTCTAACACACTCTACACACGTACACACACTCTCCCCACACACACATACACTCACACTCTGACACACACATACTCATACACACACTCCCCCATTCTCTCTCTCTCTCACACACACTCATACACACATTCACACACACACATATAGTCACATTCACATCCTGACACACACTCTACACAGTCACCCATGCTCACATACACTCTATCACACACATTCTCTCTTTCTCTTACACACACACACACACACACACACACACACACTCCTATTCAGTGATGGTGGCTCATGTCTCTAGGGTCTAGCAGTTGCAAGGCTGAGGTGGGATGACCCAATGTCTGCTTGAGCTACAGAGTGAGACCCAATCACAAACAACAAACAAATGAGACTCAACTTCACTGAAGCATATTTTACAAAATAAAACTAAATGAAAAATAAAGTACAGACCCACCCAGAGGGCTTGGGGTTACAGGCATGAGCCACCACACCTGGCTAACTGTATTCCTTTAACATCTTTGTCTAGCTTTGTCTGCAGGTGTCCTGGAGATGGTGGGCTGGGTTCTATTCCTTCTTGAATAAATTTTCTGAAGAAGCAACCATTTTGTTACAAGTTATTTATTTATTTATTTATTTATTTATTTATTTTTGGTTTTTTGAGACAGGGTTTCTCTGTGTAGCTCTGGCCGTCCTGGAACTCACTCTGTAGACCAGGCTGGCCTCGAACTCAGAAATCCACCTGCCTCTGCCTCCCAAGTGCTGGGATTAAAGGGGTGCGCCACCACGCCTGCCCAGCTTGTTACAAGTTATTTTAAGTGGATAGAAAGTTAGCCTTAGTCATACAGATTTAAAAAAAGACACAAAAATGAAACAAACAAAAAGACTCCATTTGCCCCATTTAAATTTATTTATGTAATTTTTGTGTGCTGGGTAATAGTTGTACCTCTGAGCAGGCCCTTGTCCCCTATTTTGACTTTTGATGTCTTAATTTACCTCATTCTATACTGTCAATCTCTTAACAAGCTAATGTAGCTGTCCTTTGTATAAGCACATAGTGGATTTTGCTCCATGCTTACAGTGTCAGCGTAGTCTAAATATCGCTATGTTCACTCTTACAAGTAAGATTTGTCCTCCTAGGTGCTCTGATTGATGTATTAATCTCTTTCTCCTGGTGGTTATGACTTCTCTCAGCTTTTAGAGGTATTTTTCTCTTTCCTTCATTTTTGGCAGACCATTTGGCCGGGCCTGGTACTGTTGGTTGACAGTCTTCTCCTGAGCACACGGTATACACCATCCCCCTCTTTTCTAGCCCCAGAATGTTTCTGTTGAGAAATCTGCTGATGGGCAAATTACAAACACAGTTTGTATTATTCACTTCCGTTTTCTTCTTGCTTTGGAATCCTTGATCTCTGTGAGTTTGACTCCTTCGGTTGGGTTCCATTTCTGTTGAAACAGACCAGTGACTTTTAACCTCGCTGGAGTTGGAGGATCCTTGGCCTCTCTCAGGCAGGAATGCTTCCTCTTTAGTGTGGGCCAGCTCCTTCCCTGGAGGCAAATGGCCTTTGGTTCTGTCCAGCTTACCCCCTCCCCAAATAGCAGGGCTTTGAGGCTGGGGACTAGTTTCCTGTCCCTCCTCCAGGAGCATCTAGCTTTTGCACTGTAGGAGCAGACTGAGAATCTGTGACCTGGTGCAGAGGGAGCCGGCCCCAGTGGCCTGGGAGAGAGTGCAGAGGATTGTGATCTCCACAGGCCTACTGCCCTTTAGAAACATGGTAAAATTCTAGCCACTTTTTTTTTTAAACTTTGCTTTTTACATTTGTTAGCCAAATACTATAGATCAGGATCTCTTATAAGCAACAAAAACTTGACTTCCACATTTCTCTGGGGTTTGGGAAGCCCAAGGTGAGGTAGCTAGCAATGCAGCTGAGGAGGGCTTCTGGCTGTGGATGCCACCCATTCTGGTTTTGTTTTGTTTCTGCGACAAATCCCATGATCAGAAGCAACTTAGGGAAGAGCAGGATTTGTCTGTCTTAGCCTTCCTGGTTCCAGTCTGTCTTAGCTAGGCTAGGGCTTCTGTCACTGATGAAACACCGTGACGCCAAAAGCCAGTTGGGGAGGAAAGGGTTATTCAGCTTATACTTCCACAGCACTGTTCATCACTGAAGGATATCAGGACAGGAACTCAAACGACACAGAATACTGGAGGCAGGAGTTGCTGCAGAGGCCGTGGAGGGGTGCTGCTTACTGGCTTGCTTGCTCAATCTGTTCTCTCTCTCTCTCTCTCTCTCTCTCTCTCTCTCTCTCTCTCTCTCTCTCTCTCTCTCTCTCTCTCCCCACCTCCTTTCCATTGTTTGTTTTTCAAGACAGGGTTTCTCTGTGTAACCCTGGCTATCCTAGAACTTACTCTGTACACCAGCTAGCCTCAAGCTCAGAGATCCACCTGCCTCTATCTCCCAAGTGCTGAGATTAAAAGACATGTGCCACTACTACCTGGCATTAGCCTGCCCTCTTATAGAACCCAGGACCACCCTCCCAGGGATGGTACCACCCACAAATTAATCACTAATGAAGAAAATTCCTCATAGCCAGGCAGTGGTGGCATATGATCTTAATCCCAGTACTTGAGAGGCAGAGGCAGGTGGATCCATCTTTGTTTGAGGCCAGCCTGGTCTACAGAGTGAGTTTCAGGACACCTAGGACTGCACAGAAAAACCCTGGCTAAAAGAAAAGAAAAGAAGCCTTACAGCCAGATCATATGGAAGCATTTCCTCAATTGAGATGTCCTTCCTTCGAGATAACTTTAGTGCGTGTGTCAAGTTGACATAAGATTAGGCAGCACATAGTCCATCACTGAGGAAAGTCAGGGCAGGAACTCTTAAGCAGAAACTTGAAGCAGAAGCTATAGAGGAGCCCTGCTTGCTGGATTATGTAGCAGGTTTATGCTCAGTTAGCTTTCTTAGACAGCTCAGGGCTGGTGCCTGCCTGCTTAGGGACGGTGCCACTCACGGTGGATGGAATCTTCCTAGTTAATTAACAAGCAAGACAGTCCCTCTCAGACATGCCCGTAGACGAGTTTGATCTGGACAGTCCTTTGGCATAGATTACAGTCACCTGTAATCTATGCCAAGCTGGCAGTGAAAGCATTAGTGCCTTTAGCCAAGGCCTCACCTAGTAGGAGCCAGCTAGCTCTTTGGTATCTTTGCTATAAGGTTACATGAAGACTTTGGTCACCTTCCAAAGGCCCCACTTTGCAACATTGTCACATGGGTGATTCAGCGACCTGATACCCTGCAAGACAAATGCTTCTTCAGTAGCGGGTCCCTTCCATGGAATAAGACCTCCTTCCTCCCTCCAAGACCACACCACGCTTGTGTCTGCATTTCTCCAGAAGTTGCGGGGCCTAAGGCATTCTTGTCCTCCTTCCAAGAATGTCTTGCTTTTGAGCTATAGAATAGACGATTCTGGAAAGCAACTGGGTTCAAGGCATTTATGGGAGAAGGGCTCCCTGGGTGGCCTTGGATGAAGCCAATCTCATGTTTTTCCTGCTGTACTTGTCAAGAATGACAAGAATGTCTACTGGGCAGGATGTCCTGAGATAAGAGTTGTCTGAAACTGCCTGTACTCTGTCATGCCCCATCCCCACCCAGGGCGAGCCCAGGGCAGGCGGGCTGAGTTTTGAGTCTCTCCAGCTGCAGTGTTAAGTGGGAGCAGCATATGAGATGCTGTCTGCCTCAGTCACTGTGTTGAGCCTTGGAAGACCCACTAGTCTAGTTGTGACCCCTGGAAGTCTCAGGTCATTTCATGTGATGTGATGTGACGTGTGTATGTATGTAAATGTAAGAATATACATGTATGTGGCAAAATATGTGTATGTATATATGAGTATGTATGGAGAAAGCAGATATGTGTGTTGAGTGTGTATAAGAGTGTGAATGTGTGTGTGGGAGGGTGTATACCAAGTTACTCCACAGATTTCAGGCTCCCACAGGGTGGCTTGTTCCTAGAGCAGCTTCAACGGACCCTGCAGTGGGTCCTGAATGTTTCTTCAAGCAGGTGGTCGCCCTTCAGAATCTGATCTGCCTGGTGGCCATGTGACCTCAGTTCTCGGATGGATTCAAGGAAAGTTACAATTTTGAAGAGGTGTCTGTCTCTCTTTCCGGCAGGGAGGGAGATGCTCTGCCACAGCCGCCCATTTTCTAGGGAAATGGAACCTCCTGGGAATCAATCTCTTAAGACTCAGGAACTTTGATTTGTTTCTAACAAAGCGACCATATGGAGCCTCGAATGAAAACAATACCATACACAATGTTTCCAAAGAGAGAGAGACTCACACACCTGCAGAGAGTGTACTTAGAAAATTACAAAATACTGAAGGGCAGAATCAGAGAGGTTTTAAGTGGCTGACTGTGCTCCTGGATCCGAATTAACATAGGAAAATGGCAGTTCTCCCCAGATGATCTACATTTTTAGTGCAATTCCCATAAAAATCCCAGAAAAGCTTTCCATAGGCATAAAAAACAAACCAACCAACCTATTTTAATGTCTATGTAGAAAGGCACAAGCCCCCAGATCATAAAGCCCAGGAGAACAAAGTGGGGGAATAACTTGAATTGATAGCTATGGAAACCTAGTCAGTGCTGTGCTGGCAGAGGGGTAGACATGGAATGGACAGGCATCCTGCTCAGAGCAGAGGCAAAGGGATTGCCTGGTGTGTGAGGTTCTGGGTTCCATCCCTAGCAACCCACCCCCGACCCCCCACCCCCCCACCCCCCCACCCCACAGGAGAGGAATAGACTAGAGAAACCCAAAGCAGTAGCATGCAGTGGTGCTCACCAGCAATCCCAGCCACCAGGAAGCAGAAACAGGGGTATGGGGAGTTCACAGTCAACTTCAGCTGCAACCTGGGCTCATGAGACTCTCAACTCCCTCTCCCTCTAGGTGGGCATGCATGTGCAACAGTGGCTCTCTGCCTGTGGGTCTTGACCCCTTTGGGATCAAATATCAGATATTTACATTGTGATTCGCAACAGTTGCAAAATTATACTTATGAAGTAACAACAAAATAGCTTTATGGTTGGAGGGGGTGGGGGGTGGGGGTGGGGGTGGGGGTGGGGTGGGGTTCGCCACAGCATGAGGGACTGTATTAAATGCCCTGGCATTAGGAAGGCGGAGAACCGCTGATGTGGAAGCCTGAGGTTGGTTGATTTTGTGAATTATCTCCCATTGCTCTTTTACCTTCTTCACTGAGGCAGGGTCTCTCAGTGAGTCCCAGGAGCTTGTGGGAATGGCAGTGCACTCCCTCATGTTGTACTGGCTACTTTTAAGTCAACTTGACACAAGCTAGCTTCTCTTTGGAAGAGGGAACTTCAACTGAGAAAATAACCCCACTTGACAGGCCCCTGGGCAGGTCTGTGATGTATTTTCTTTCTTTTTTTCTTTTTTTTTTTTTTTGTGATGTTTTTTCTTGATTGATGAATCCTTAGTCCTGAGGGCCCAGCTCACGGGGGCAATGTCACCCTTGGGAGGTGGTTCTGGGTGCTATAAGAAAGCAGGCTGAGCAAGCCATGGGTGAGCAAGCCAGTAAAAAATATTCCCCATTGCCTCTGCATCAGCCCTGCCTCCAGGGTCCTACCCTGACTTCCCTTGGAGTTGTAAGCTGAAATAAACCCTTTCCTCCCCAAGCTGCTTTTTGGTCATGGTGTTTTATCACAGCAATAGACCCCTAACTAAGACACATAAACTCACAAATGAAAACATTAGCACATACTCTCTCTCCCTCTCCTCCTCTCTCTTCCTCTCCCCCCCACCCCAACACTTGCAGGTAATGAGCTATGACAGAAAGGTTTGTCCTAGCTCATGGCTCTGGCCCAAGGAGCAAAGAATAGCTCTGCAGATGGCTTTGTTGACAGAGTTCTGGTGTGGCACAGGTAAGATACAGGAAGCAGGTGGCAGAATCGGCCACACTGGTTCTTACAGCAAGCCCACTCTTCTGAGAAACTATTAATTCCTTCAAACTCCAATCTCACAAATAAGTCTATCTACACAGTGGGGGTGGAGCCCCAGCCACCTTGTGATGGTCCCACCTCTTAATGGAGTACCATGAGGATTAAATTCAACGTGAGATTCTGGGACAAGGCATACTGGTGCCACCCGCATAGGGGTATGTGGTTTTATTCCTTTCCCATGTTAGTAGCAATTGATGGGTTATTGACTAGCCTTGCTTTATCTGTGTAATTGCTTATTCCCCTGCCCCGTGCACGTGTGTGTGTGTGTGTGTGTGTGTGTGTGTGTGTGTGTGTGTAAGCTCGAAGTTGACATCAGGTGTCTTCTTCCTTCCTTAGTCTCTTCTCTATTTATTGAGGCAGACTCTCTAGCTGAGCCCAGAGCTTGCTAATTCCACCTAGTCAACTTAGCCAGCTTGCTCCAGGGATTCCCCTGCCTCTGCCTATAGGAGTTGCAGAAATTACATTTTAGCTAGCCAGCTTTTAGTTTCTTTCTCCTTTTGACCATAATTCCATGGAGGTCAGGGCTAGGGCTGGACCTGCTCTGCCCATAAGAACTGCTCAGCAAGCACAAGGCACTGTCTATACCGTGAAAAGCTAGCAACCCTAATGTCAAATCTAAGGGCTTGCACCAGGACACTGGATCCTGGTATTCTTCTTTCTCCCCTACAGGCCAAAGTCCCCGAGGGCGGGAGAGCACCCAGAAGAGGCCTGAAACCACAGCCTGAGTGAGGGCTGGTGAGATGCTGAGATGGGTGGTGCCCCTGCCTCCTTGCTTGTCCCTGGGGAAGCCTGGCCCCATCTACATCCTCCTACCCCAGGGGAACTAGGTACACAAAGCCCTATCTGCATTTCTACCAACAGTAGCATTTTACTTTGTAAATGCCATCTGCTCAAGTATAGGGGAGCTGGCATCGTGGCAGCTCCCCTATACTTGAGTGGTCTGCACCTTTGGGGCGGTGGGTGTTTACCTGTCTGTGAATTTCTCCGCAAAGGACTTTCCGGACAGTGATTAGAACTTGCGCCCCCTGTCAAGTCGGGTCTCAGGCAGGTGAAGAGTCTGGCTGCGTGTTCACCGCTCTCCACCAGGGGGCGCCAACGCTCCGCGGAGAGACCACGCTCAGACCGGCTGAGGCTATCGCATCCCCTCTGCTCTGAAAAATAAAGTGAGATTGTGGAAGGAGACTACTTAATCTTTTAAATCCCAGTTCCATAACACAAAACCTCTCTTTAGACTTCATGGGTGCACACGTGGAGAAAGTAGGGAGTGCTTTTCCCTAACTGGGCTGCCTAGAGCCACTCATAAGCAAGGGCTTGGATTTAATGACCCCTCTCCCTTCAGAGATCTGAAGCTGCTAAGGAAGTGTGTGAGCCACCGTTCATGCCCCCTCCTCTCCATGTTCTGTAACACAGGCATCTTGGGAAACAGATACCTCCTGCTCCCTTCCTGCCTCTCTAACATCCTTTCTCAACCCCGAGACTTCAGAGGTGGCTGGGCACAGCCAGAGGTCTTGCCCATTCCCAGATTTTGTGTATCTGGACAGTGAGACAGCCATCTGAGTCCAAGGTTGGATCTCTCAGGATGTGCTGTGCAATCAGGTGCTCTCCCCCTACTCTTCCAGCCCCCACTGTGGGCCAGGCCTTCTGCTGCTTGCTAGGCACAAGGCAGGAAACAGGGAAGCCAGGCTTTGTCTCAGGGTCTGCCTTTCCAGGGGTGGGAGAGATGGTCTAACTAGTGAGCACCAGTTACAGATAGTAATGATAGAAGCCACAATGGGAACTAGGCAAGGCCATGCACATCTGCAATCCTAGTTTGTGAGAGGCTAAGACTGAAAAATAGCAAGTTTGAGGCTAGCCTCGGTTACATAAAAAACATCCTGTCTTAAAAATTAATCGATTGGGGGACTGGAGAGGTGGCTCAGCAGTTAAGAGCACCGACTGCTCTTCTAGAGGTTCTGAGTTCAATTTCCAGCAACCACATGGTGACTCACAACCATCTGTAATGGGATCTGATGCCTTCTTCTGGTGTCTGAGGACTGCAACAGTGTACTTGAATATGTATGTATAATCATTTTTTTAAAAGAATAAATTTCTTTTTAAAAACCAGCTGATTCATTGATTGATTAAGTGGAGAAAGGCTAACGATGCAGCGTTTAAGCCATGAGCTGGGAGATGCGGCCTAGCCACATCGAGGCCAGGCAAGCAGGAGCGACACAGAAAAGGAAAGATCAGAGTCGTTCTCCTGAAAGCGTCTGTGGTGCTGGGTGGGATCTGTTGGGAGCCCGAAGTCCCTAGGAAACTGATGGCATAATTCAGGGGGTCTATGGGTGGACGTTACAGCAGGGTTGAGAGGGAGGAGACAGGCAAGGGTGCTGGCTGGTGGACAGAGGCACCTTTGACCAAGGTGTGTGTGTGTGTGTGTGTGGTGGGGGATGGGGGAGGCTTGCATGAACTGTAGGCAGAAGGCAAACCAGAACAGAATCTTGGACTCCACCCCTCCTCCTTTGCCCTGCTCTGGGGTGGGGGTCAGTGTGGGAGATGGGAGTCGTGAGTGGGTGAGTGAGTTGAAGTTCTACAGGCAAGTATTGGGCTCCAGATCTCAGCCTGGCCTCAGATCACACTGGTTGCATGGCAGACCTCATCCTTGAGTCCAGATGAGGCTGAGAACTTCTCAGCTGCACCAACTCTTGGAAAACCCCTGCACCAGAGCACTCTGGTGACCTTTGACCTCCTCTTCCAGACCCAGGTGAGGGCTGAGGCAGTGGCGGGGAATGCCAGTACAACGAAGCATCTTTATCTTTTGACCTCATTTCTAAATTATCCTCCACACAGAGAACAACATGATTCTTGTGCACCTAGGAAAGCGGCCACGGGAAGTCTGTAGCCAGTGACCTAGCCTGCATGGGTTTCACATGGCCTAGACACCCTTTGCCTGGGCAGGCTGGAGAGGCCTGTGGGACATTCTCTTTCTTCGAGCTTTGTGGGACTCCTCCTTCAGGTCCCATCTCCTTTAGTGCAAGCGAACCTGGCTGAGCCATCTCCTTCCACTCTGGGGCTGTCCCTATCTGAGCTCACTACTCATCCTGCTGGCTCCACCTATAGATGGAGCACTGGGCTTCAGAGGGTACGGTATGTGCAGCCCGCCCAAGGTCAGGTAGCAAGCACATGCCCTTAAACTTCCACTGGTATTCACTGTGATGGTCACAGAAGATGCTGCTCAAATCTACCGTACAGCAGATCACCTCTGAATAGCAGGAAACCACAGCTACTCAAAAAGATCACACACATCTCTTTAGAGGACCAAGAAAACACCCAAGTGGGGCCTGGGCACGAGGCTGGGGTTACATTTAAAACCCTACAACATGATTCTGAGATCCCCTTCCCAAAGTCAGCTCTCTCTCTCTCTCTCTCTCTCTCTCTCTCTCTCTCTCTCTCTCTCTCCCTGGAAATGCCTGGGAAATGTCAATGGCAGCCCTTCCCTCCTCCCTTGAGTCGCATAGCAGCTCAAATATATTATACATATTAAAAGAATATATTCTCTGGCAGCCCTGAAGGGGATAATGAAACCTATATATATATATCTATATATTTATACACAATGGATTGTCTGGGAATGCTCCAAATATCCCTCCAGCTGTGGCAATCCTTTGATATATGGTGCAGGACTGACGCCTCCCCACCAGCGCCTGGCGGGAGACATTAAAGATTAAAAAAAAGAAAAAAAAAAGAAGAAGAAGAAGAAGAAGAAGGAAGGAAGCAGAGAAGGAGAAGAAAAAGAACACAGCTGCCTTCGCCTGTGGCTGTACAGCAGGAAGCTGTGTTTAAATATTAAAACCACCCATCACCCAGCCCAGCTGTCCACCCCCTCCAGCGGCCTGGGACTGCGCGGAGCCTCCTATAGCTTTGAGAAAGTGGGAGCTGAGTGCAGACTGTGGAGTCCAGCCCTAGTGATGGACTGGGGGTGGGGGAGTGGGGGTGGGGTGGGGTTCCAAGTCAGACCTCCCTCAGCCTTCAGGCTTGTCTGGGTTCGTCTGGGGGAGGGGCCTGCTGTGGGAGTGAGGGAGGCTGCAGACAGTTTGAGGATTCTTCCTGAGTGGTGCTTTGTCTTGGTAGGACCTTGTCCTACACCCTGAGAGATCTGGACATTTCAGAGGCGTTTCTGACATTACCTGCCACTTTGGGGGCATCTCTGAGGAGTAGGGGAATCCTCTGAATGGGCAGAGAATTCTTTTATCTCACTGCTGACTCTTCGGGGTCCCTGGCAGGGTGTGACTTCTTTTGTGTCTCCAGTGTATACCGGAGAGGCGCCTTGTAGCTGTCTGTTTATGATCAGGGGCAAAGGAAGATTTGCTCTGTCCACCAGCATGATTAGAGGCGTTCAGAGTCGAGCTTTGGGAAGGGTCTTGCTTAGAGACAAGCTCTGGACACTGAAGGAATTCAAACAGGTCAAGGGAATGAGGATGCTAGCGAGAAGTTCAACAATTGATGGGAGCCGGCTGTGGCGTCCCCTCTGGTCTCACACGTCTGTGATTCTAATTTCTGGTGATTATAGAGAACTTCTGAATGGCTGGGGAGAGGGAGAGAGCAAGCAGTTCCGGACCCTTCGTGCCTGTGGAAAGTGTTGGCACATGGCCTTGCTTCCTAGGTGCCTCTTAGGGTGAGTTCATTCCAGGGTTAAAAGACACAGTCTACATCATCAGTTTGGATGCACACCAAATACTTTTTTTTTTTCCTTTTCTGAGACAGGGTTTCTCTGTGTAGCCCTGGCTGTCCTGGAATCACTCTGTAGACCAGGCTGGCCTCAAACTCAGAAATCTGCCTGCCTCTGCCTCCCAAGTGCTGGGGTTAAAGATGATGCGCCACCACTGCCCGGCTTACACCAAAATTTCATCTCCTCACTTGGAAGGGCAGAGATTAGTTCCTGCTCCAAAGAAAACAGCAGGCAGGCCTGCCATACCCAGCCAAGTGCAAGCCCTGTGCAGACTCAGGCACAGATCTTCCACCAGGGTTTGTCAGTACGGTGTGAATGATGTTAGGAAGGACATTAGTTCACTCAGTCTCTCTTGAACCTAAATGTGAGCCTCTTCAGGCCGGGATGCTTGATGTATGATTACAAAATCTAAAATTTCTGTAAGTGAACAATCTTGAGCCCCGGTGAGCCCTGGAGAGTCAAGAAAGCTTTCTGGCCGATCGCGGTGGGTAAGGCTGCCACCTGTCTGTCTCTAACCTCAGCTTTCCAGAGGCAGAGTAGCAGCTTTTCTGAAGCAGGTAGAGTTTGAGGACAGCCTGGTCTACATAGTGAGTCCTAGGTTAGCCAGAGCTACATAGTGAGACCCTGCCTCAATAAACCAAAATGAAACAGACAGACAGACAGACAGACAGACAGACAGACTGAGGGTTGATCTAGGGTTTCCTGCATGGTAGCCAAGTACTGTATACCATCTGTTTTTTCTCCCCCCTTTTTATTTTGAGACATGGTCTCACTACATTGCCCAGGCTGACCTTGAATTCCAAGTAGGCTGGGATTACAAGGCTTGTGCCACCAAGTTTAGAAAAGCAAGTAGTTTGTGAAATGATGGTTCAGTAAGGAGTTTCTCTGGGGCTGTGAACACCAGCGCGTGATGCTCAGCCATGTCTGGAAAACCTGTTGCTTCTTGGGTACCACTCAGAGGGAAGCCTGTTACAGAACCTATGCAGAAAGAACGTTGCTTTTTTTTTTTTTTTAACTTAGAAAAAGACAAAATGCCTGCTATACCCATGATGCGTTGGCACTCAGCTAGGAGTTTGGGAAGGGGGTACATCTATCCATGCTACACTTAGTAACTCCTTCCTCTCTCAAAAATGCCACCAGTAGCACCATCTGGCTTGGGGGTATAGATACCCTCGGGGCTGGTGTCGAATGCCAACAGCTTAGAAACTGGATCACAGAGCCCCTTTCATCTTCCCATCTCCCTTCATGACGTAGCAAAGCCAGTTCCAAGCTGGGTATGACAGCAGACAGTTTTCATCCCAGATCTTCAGAGGCCAGGCCACGAGGACTGTTGCAAGCCTGGGGACAGCCTGGGCTACAGGATAAGACTCTTTTGGGGACAAAGTGCAAGTCCTAGTACATTGACAGACCTAGAAGAGTCAAAATGCTGTAGCAGTGGGGATAGTTGCTCAAGCAGGAAAAGGCCAGTGCTGATTTAAGATGACATATGGGTCACACTGGAAGCTCTGCAGCTTCTTTGAGAGGAAGGTACGGAGTGGCAGGGCAGGACAGGAAGTGGGGTGGCAGGGTGATCAGGAAGAGTGGCCACTGTCCTAGGGTTACCCACTGCCAAGCTTGCCAAGGCAGCCGTTATCCCAGCCCTTGGTGTTACTCAGCAGTGCTCATCCTATAGATGAGAAAATGAACCCCAGAGGCAGAGGACAGTCGGTAGCCTATCTGTCCACACCATTAGAGTCAGAGACTACCACCAATACATCCACAAAGGCCACAGTGCATCAGGCTAAGACTATGGCTCCGTTGGTAGACTGCTTCCCAAGTATGCTTGAAGCCCTGGGCTCCATCTCCGGCACTGCATAAGCAGAGTGTAGTGGACCAGGTCTGTACTCTCAGTCCTGGGGTTGTGGAAGCAGGAGATCAGAAATCCAAGGTCCTCCTTAGCTAAATAGTGCATTTGAAGCCAGCCTGAACAACACACAATCTTGTCTCTCTCTGTCACACACACACACACACACACACACACACACACACACACACTACAACTCTGAGTGGCACTTACATCGTATCTAGTACAGTCATCTCGAAATGATGCAAAGCACCAGGAAGATGTGCATCAGTTATATGCAGACCACATCATTTTATACAAGGGGCGTGACCATCCTCAGACTTTAATACTGGGGTGGAGTTTAGAACCAACACCCTGGGGCTACCGAAGAACTCCTGTGCTGTCTTGTGGTCACCCAGCTGCCAGGAGATAGACCGCTAATGTGTTGAGCATGCCTGGAGCCTGAACCATTGCTGCCTAGGTTGGAGTCTGAGGAGCAGACCTGGAGACGTGTACAGAGAAAGCGGACCCGGGCAAGAGGTCCAGTGAGGCTGCAGGGCTACCTGGGGAAGTGGGGGGGGGGGCAAGCAAGAGGATGATTTCAGGAAATGCCCTACCTGGTCCCATGGAGGATCGCCATGCTGTGTAGAGCCTTCTGAGGGCAGAGCTACCAAACTCTTTCACCCATAAGTCACTGGCTAAGCCCCACTGCCATGCCTGATGTCACAGGGATTTTGGGCACGCTGCAGTCCCAGGTGAGGCCTCTGAATGGGGTCTTTGTGTTAGCAGAGAGGCTAGAGACATAAGGAACTCAGAGAGCCTGAAGTGTGCAGAGATGATTCCACAGGCTTAGGTTGTGTGCTCCTTCCTTACAAGAGCCCTAGGTCATATTATTAGGACAGATGGGAAATATAAGGCACAGAGAGGGGAGGCAACTTGCACACAGCACACAGCCAGAGGCTGGCATAGCATGGCAGAGCCCCAGCCAAGTTGGATCCTGAACTCAGCTCCTGTTGCCTTCTTCTGCCAGGAATGGGGGTGTGGTTGGAGGCAGAGGAGAAGGGGCCAGTAGGAAGGGAGGGAGAAGCTGTGGGTAGCAGAGAAGATACCTGGAGATCTGGGGAGAGCGGGTACTGGGTATGGCAGAGAGAAGGGGCCCACACAAAGCTCCCTTCCCCAGCCAGTGTCCTTGGCCCAGCTCTCTGCACACCAGAGTAACAAGCACCTGTTCTCTGATCTAGCATTTGGCCCAGCCCAGTCCACAGGGGCTGATACAGCAGCTGCTGTCTCTCTGTTCGGCCAAGGAGTGCCAGCTGTGAGCCAGGCTTCGGCCTAGGGGAGGAGAAGCTGTACTAAGCTACCAAAGTTTGGAGTACAGGATGGCAGGGGGGAGCAGGGTAGTCTGGAGGGGCCAGATCTGGGGCATTTCCCTCTGGGGGTTAGTATCTGTCCCAATAAACCCTGGAGAGTTGCAAATGGGAACTACAGAATGGCCAAGTGACTTCTCTGGGTCACCCAGAGAAGGGTAAGTAAGGCTTGACTCCAGATCTCCTGTCCAGGCGTGTACATGCGTGTGTGTGCATCTGTGTGTGTTTGTATGCATACATAGATTTCTGTTCCTAGGTGTGTATATACTTACACTAGGCCCTGGCTTGCTCATTGTGTTAGTGTATATGAAGTGTTCCGCTGACCTGCTCTGCACCAGGCATGGTGGAGGTCACAGAAGGACCCAGAGAAGGCCCTGGCCTCAGGATGCTCATTGCCTAGAGGGAGAGCTTGCTCACACCTGACGTGGCTTGTTCCCACAATACCTCCCTCTGCTCCCAGAATGCCAAGCTTGGAGGGGACTGTGGCTGGGGTCAGGGAGGCCACAAGAGCTTTGTGGGAATCACTCAGCAGGTACAGAGGATGGTGGGAGGGACTTGTGATGAGCCAGTCAGTGTGTGCCAAGGAACAAGTGAGGCCTCAGGAGGCTCCATGAGAAGAAGGCTAGGAGGCCAAACAGGAGAGCTGAGGTCAGCAGTGGCTTTGCCCACAAGCCTGGGGTGATGTGAAGATTCTTGTAGCAGCGACCATCTCTCCTGCAGTGTGGGGTGTGGATGGAAGGTCGGAGGAGCAGCAGGGCCCCAAGGGAGGCTGCACATAGCCAGAAGTGAAGGAAGGGTGTGGTCGAGCTAACCCTGTAGCTTGGATGGCTTGCGACCTGAAGCCAAGGCTCCTCTTCTCACCTCATATTAGCCCATTTCTAGCCATGGCCAAGGCTTGTGACTCATTAATTCCCATCAAGGCTGGGGATGGAGCTAGTGGTGCCTAGCGGAAGGACAATCCCAGCTCAGAGCTGCCTCCTCAAGCCAAAGAGTGGAGTGGGTCCTGCCTGCCTAGGCAGGGACTCTGGACTGCGGCAATGGAGTACTAATGGGATACTTTAGCCCTGGATGAGGGTGAGCCAAACTCATAATTGAAAGCTTTGGGGACCCTGACAGGTCCCCAGCCTGCCTTCAAAATCTGAAGCCACATAGGCTCCTGCCACCAGCATTCACAGATCTCCCATTCTGCAGGATTCCGGGCCACGAAACAGCTTTGCCACCTGCCTGCCACACTTTTGGGTATGCAAATCTTCCCAATGCCCCTTTTAAAGATGTCAATCACTTCAGGAAGGTCTATATTGATGGACAACTAAGATGAGGTCTAACCTGGTTAGGACGCTGAGGAAGTCTGAGTGTCTATTGATTAGAAGAAGACTGTACTGTACTGACTGTACTCTTAGAAGACAGAGGCAGTGCAGAATTCCTAGGGAGAGAGGAAATGAGATCAGGTAAACTGAGGAACCAAGCAGGCCAGAGTAAACACCCTCTTTTTTTTTTTTAGACTTATTTATTATTATAAATTCGTACACTGTAGCTGTCTTCAGACAGCACCAGAAGAAGGTGTCAGATCTCATTATGTCTCCAGCCGGCAAACACCCTCTTAATAAACACCTTAGTCTATGGTGAGGCTTCTGATAGCCGTGAGTGTTAACCTGCAGTTATATGGGATTACTGCTTAACAAACATCTTCACTAACTGTTAACACCAGGAAAACTACTAACTACTTGCCGATCACCTTAGTGGGCAGCCACAAGAGCTCATGCACTGTTCACAGATAACCCTCCACCCACAGCAGCACCTAAGCTGACAGCCCTCAGGCTGGCAGAAGGCAGGGGCCGGGGGCCAGCAGCTGTAAGGAGCCTGAGGAGAAAAGTAGCTTGCCTCATCTATCCTGCCGGGCTGGGTAGCCAGAGTCCCAGCCAGGTCTTCTTCAGCAGCTGTCCTGATCACCCTTCCAGCCCCATGCACCGGACCCTGCCCCACTGGCTGCAATATCTCAGATCAGGACCCCTGATCAGGACCCCTGCGAGGAAGTGCGCGGAAGATGAATTCAGGCAGGATGAGAAATGCATTATGCAGCCCTGCCTGCCCGCCCCTGCCTCCCCCAGGGGCCTCACTTCCTCTTTTGTGTCAGAGATGAAAGTCCAGGGAGCTGAGAGTGACAGGCAGCCCCTCTCTTCCCTCCCTCCTCCGATCTTTCTCCCGTCCCTCCCTCCCCACCCTACGCCCAACCCCGCCCACCTCTGTCTTTGGTTCTCTGTACTACCTGCCTGGCTGAGTCTTCTGACTTCTCTCCTCCTTTACCTTATAGTCCACTCGCTCTCCTTTCTGGGTCCTTCCCCCTTTCAACATCTTCCTTCGCCTTATCTCAATGTGTCCTTTCTCACAATTCTCTTTCCCTTTTTTGTATCTCCCATCATCCTTCATCATCTCAACCCAAGTACCTTTTCCTCCAGGAAGCCCTCCTTGGCCCCCAGCCCAGCTGTCCCCGTGTCCTCTTCCCTCCAGGTGATGTGTCCTTGCTTTGAGTGCTGTTACTTGGTAGAGATGAAGATCAACTGTAGCCTGGGCTCCTGGTTTATAGTAGGTACTTAGGAGATGGTTGCTTTTCTTGCCAACTTGTCCCAGCTCCCAGGCTGCCCCAGCCAGAGGCTCCTCATTCCTAGTCACAATTCCCTGTGATCCAGGCTGGGCTTTGGCTCTCAGCCTCCTCTTCTCACTGAGTGGGGGTCTGGTGCCAGCGTGAGGCTTCAAGTGATGGGTTCCAGGCCAGTAGGCACCCATCAGCCCTTTGTTGAAGAAGTGACAGTGCCAAAGAGAAAGGGACTTGACATTCCAATCCAACAACTGGGCCATAGGCCTTGTGACCCCAGGAAAGTCACGTCATCTTTCTTCAACTGTGGAGTGACAAGGAGCAAGATGGACGATGGATGACTGTGAGCTTTGACTGGTAAAAGGGTTCTTGGTGGCAATGACATCCTATATTTTTCCCTAAGAGATCAAGAGGTCAGTCCACAGCCCCCAGAGAGCCAAGATTGGGGGGCTTGAAGTGCTTGGGCTCCTTAATGAGTGGAATCAAGGGGAAGGAAGTCAGTGCTGTGTTATTGAGCACCTACTATGTCTAGGCACCAGGCAAGGCTCTTGGGCCTGCCAGCAAGGAGAACAAGCTTCTATACCTGGCTTCCCAGAGGGTCCGGCCATAGTGAATGTCCTATTGCTAGCATTGAGCACCTGTGTGCAGGCAGTGGGGACATCAAGGTGGGACAGCCATCAGGACTGCCCTACTGTGTACAGGCATCAGGGATGCCAGAATAGGGCAGCAGCTGTCAGGACCACCCTGGCCAACCCAAGGCATCTTGATTTGCCTTATAGAGAAATTGCTCACCTAGCCCTTCACTAGAGGTCATGCCTGCTGGAAAGTGAAAAGTCAGAGCCCAAATCCTCCTGACTCCTGGGTCCCTATTCCCTGGGGACCTTGGCTCCATTTCCCTTCCCTCTTCCCAAGTCTGTCTTGCTGTCCATATTCTCAATGACCTTGAAGACCATCCAGCAATGTAAGTCCATGGAGGAGAACGGGGGACGGACGGCAAAGTAGCCCGGCCTCATGTCCCCTCCTGGGCCATCTTGCAGAGGCTGCAGAACTCCCTCTCCCAGTCCAGAGGTGGTTCTTATTATCGCCTCCAAATGACTTTTGCATCCATTTATTTGCTGCATTTTGATTTTGCATTCAATTTCCGGTCCATTCATGTGTCCGCGCTACCTGGGGGATGCGAAATTGAGGCTGCCGAGAGTGCAGTTTGGCTATGCCTGACAGCTCCCGCTCCTGAGAGTGTGCTTGACAGCCCTCAGCAGGACGCTGGGTACTAGGACTGCTGCCCCTACCTGGCTCCAGGGAGATTAAATCAGACGAGCCCCTTACTCTGAGCTGGACCCACCCTACTGACCCAGTCCACATGTCTGAGGTGGTAAGACAGTGGGGGTAGTGATCTAGCCAGAAATGGAGAGGTCAGACATGTGTGGCCCTGGATTTCAAGACTTGCCATCTGGCTTGAACATGCAGGGTATGCCTGGGGAGACCAGGGTTCAAGTCCTAAATTGACCTTCTTGACCTCTCTCTAGTTACCATCTATGGACTCTTCAAGCATGTGGCCTGACCTGGCCACACCCTTCCATGGCTTCCCATTGCCTTCAGTCTCAAGCCCTCCCTTGTGCCCCTCCTCCTGACCAGACCAGGTCTAAAGCAGCCTCCTCCCTCCTACCCACACCCCAGTATCTCCCACAGGCTCCTCTTTCCCCTTTGTCTAGGAGACATCATGTTGAGAGAAGGTCCTACACTTTACTTGATCCTCAGTCACTAAAGAGGAAGAAAGTAAGCAAATTGCCTTAGCTACACAGCAGGATCTCCACTAGGCAATCTAACTTTAGAACCCATGCCTCTGACCTTGGAGTATCAGAACCCAGCTGGGAATACCTCCTTCTAGTCTCCCCCCACACACACCTCCGCCACACACACACATTCTCTCCACCCCACCATGCCAACTGCCTTGGTTTCTTGCAGAGGGTCCTGACTTCCCAGGAGCCCCTGCATCTGTGGCTACATCAGTGCACTCCCACTTTATTTACATATTGAAACGTTAAGTTTTAATCACATTCTGCTCATCCCTGAGGAAGGTGGCTCTGTGCTTAGCACCAGGAGTAAATGCAAATCAAGAATTAGTTTCTGCTCAGACTCCTCTTGGGCAAGAACAGAGGCTGGGCTGTGAGTTCCTGCATGCCTGAGTGCATGTGTGCATGCATGCGTGTGTGTGTGTGTGTGTGTGTGTGTGTGATGTGTTTGTGTACATGCATTCACATGTGTGTGCATGTGCTTATGGGTGTGTATGCCTCTGTGTATGTGATGTGTTTGTGTGTGTATCCATATGTGTGTGCGTGCACTGTGTGCATGACTCTGTGTGTGTGTGCATGTGCATGTGTTTGTGCATATGTGTGTGGGTGTGTTTGTGTGCATGTGTATGCATGCCTCTATGTGTGCATGTGTTTGTGTACATGTGTGTGCACGTGTGTGCATGTGTTTGTGCATATGTGTGTGAGTTTGTGTGCATGTGTATGCATGCCTCTGTGTGTGTGCATGTGTTTGTGTACATGTGTGGGTGTGGTTGTTTACATGTGTACATGTATGTACATGTGTGCGTGTGCATGTGTACATGCAGGTGCTGCACCACTGCATCCCCTACCCCATCCTTGGGGTTTTGGGGAGACGGGGATGTTAGCTGAGGAAAGGGCCTAACAGAAGCCATGAATCACAGCTGAGGAGAGAAATGGTAATGACTTTTTCTCCTCCATGGTTTGTTTAATGGGGTGGACATAAAATGGTTGGCAAGCCATGGCAGTGTGAGTCCTGGGTCCTGGGGAGCCAGACATAGTTGCTTGGGCAGTGGGGAGCATGAACTTCCATCATAACCACCCCCACTTCCTACCACAGATGCTATCCTCAGCTGTGGGCAGGGTGAGGATGGGGTGGGTTGGGTGGGTGGGATAGCAGGAGGAGGGAGGGTATGGATGAGCCCCTCCCTGGGTCAGTCTCCATTCTGGTCCGGCTGTCTGTGATCACGAGGCCTGACGGCATTTCTCAGAAATTCTTTCTATCCTCTAGGACCTGGAACATCAGCAGAGCCAGACTTTGTTCTTGTTTCAAACTGTCCTTGTACTTTGGGGAGTTTGGTGTCCTACAGTGGTCTTCCTAGAAGCCCAGGCTCCTCTCTGGGTGTAGTGGGGTCATTGTCCACCCAGACCCAGGTATACAGAAACATAACTCTCTATATTCTTAAAGACACAGCACCGTTTCCATCCTGAAGCCCTGCAGGGCAGAGGAAACACGGGCAGCCTTGTCTGCTCTCTGCCATAGGTTTGGACAACACCTTCTAGAACTGCAACTGGCCATGGCTGGCCCCCAGTTGTCAGCTGCCTGAGAGATTTCCTGCTCTGCTTGGCTCCCTGTGGTGGATCACCATGGTACACTGCTGTCCATGAGACCACTCCAGTCTGTCAAATGTTCCCACACCACACAGGCCCCAAGGGTTATAGCCATGTGGAATCAGACCTATAAATCTAGACTTCTCTGAGGTCTAGCCTGGAGTAGTCTAGGCCATTTCTGCTTTCAGGTCTTCCAGCCTATGAAGGTGAGTCTTATCATTTCTGAAGATTGGTAGGTTCCTGGAACAAAGGGCATGTAGCTACTTCCTCCTCCTCCTCCTCCTCCTCTTCCTCCTCCTCTTCTTGACAGAGTCTCAGGTAGCTCAGGCTAACCTTGAACTCTCTATTAGCTAGGAATGAACATGGACTTCTGATCCTTCTGCCTCCTCCTCCCAGATGCTGAGACTGTAGGCATGCATTACCACACTAGTTCATGTGATACTGAGGATCAAAGCCAGAGCTTGGTGCATGCTAAGCCTGCACTCTGCTAACGGAGTCACGTTCCCAGCCCCAAGTCTTTAAGGGCTCTGGGCTTCTATCTAGCTCCACTCCTGAAAACCAGTTGAGGAGACGGTGTAACCTGGCCACTCCTGCTGGAGCAAACATTGTGTAATGCCTCCCATAAAAAGTAGCTTCATTCCTCTACAGCGGGGTGAGCCCAGCACTGGGTGATTGCAGCAGGGGCAGGTGAAGTTTGTGGCCAAGGAGCATCCTGAGGGGAGGAGACACCAGGGAAAAGTAGAATTCAGGCCACACCAATCCAATATGTTTTTGCTAAAGAAAGGACAGAGTGGAGGGTGAAGACCCTGCCAAATACCAAGGTTGTGGGAGGTCCTTGCTAGCGTCCCTGGATTTTCCTAGGACATGCACAGATGTGGCCAGGGGAAAGTTCCAGAGCCTCCATCAAGCGAGGAACCTCACTCGCAGCACACAGACCCCGCCATTTTGCCCTCACCTCCTTTGAGACATAGTTCTGTCAGCAGGAAGCTGAAGACGGGCTGAAGAGGCAGAACAAATTCCTGTTTCTCAAACACCACAGAATATGGGGCCTTCAAATGTCAAAATCAGACTCAGCACCGGTGAAGGCCTGACTCTAGGAGCCAAGTAAGCAGAGAGTAGCAAGTCAGAGAAAGGATCATTAGTGAGAAGCCATGAACTTGAGTCACATCCATGGCTGCAGGACTGTCTGGAAGCTCCAATAAGTGAAGGGATTAAAGAAGGAAATCATGGAAGGACCTGACAGCTGGACTCCACTGACAGAAATATAAAAACTCAACTACTATGTTTGGTGGCACATGCCTTTCATCCTAGCACTCAGGAGGCAGAGGCAAACTGGTATCTGTGGATCCACGGCTAGCCTAGTCCACACGTGGAATTCCAGGCCAGCCAGGGCCACATAATGAGGCCCTGTCTAAAAACAAAAACTAAAACCCACTGACAGTGTGAGGTATCACAGATGCAGTTATAAAATATAACAGCATCTGTCTTGTCTTCTGAGACTATTTCAGTTCCCGGGAGCAGATGGGGAGGAGAGGGTTCGGGTTTGGCTAGTGGTCTATGGAAGGCTTACAATGACATCTGTAACGTTTTAGTTCCTTAAAAAGATAATAAGTAGCAAAAGATAATCACAGGACACAATGTGGATACTCTCTGGCTTTGTTGGGTGGGTTGCTATGGTATTGGCTAAGGGTGGGTGGTGTGCACTGGGCTGTAGCTTGCTTCTTCCCTTTGGCTGACTGCAGTTCAAGTTCACTGTGTCTTGGTGCTGTTGTCTGTTTACTTTGCTGCCAGGGAGCCTCCTACTGTGTGAAGACAGAAAGGCGCAGGTCCAGGTCCGGATTTGCTGCACACGGGTGGTAGGAAAAAGATCGATACAATTGCACTGGGAAACAATCGGCAGGTTGGCATTGCAGGACTCTGCAATCTCATGTCCCTGTCCACCCCAAGAGCCTGCCTGGTGGCATGCATATGTGCTGCAGCACACAGGACCAGAATTCACATACCAGCTCCACTCAAGTAACAAAAACCCAGAACCACCTGAAGAGTGGGCAAAACATTGACATGCTGACACAATAAAGATTTAAAAAATGATAAAAGGCCTGGTGTGGTGGCACACGCCTTTAATTCCAGCACTCAGGAGGCAAAGGCAGGTGGATTTCTGAGTTCGAGGCCAGCCTGGTCTACAAAGTGAGTTCCAGGACAGCCAGGGCTATACAGAGAAGCCCTGTCTCAAAAAACAAAAACCAAAAACAAACAAACAAACAAACAAACAGGGCAAGAGCTGAAGCAGGCCAGTCGTAATTTCAATGCAAGTTAAAACTGGGTAGTGGGGAGATTGGCCTTCATCGTATTAGTCTTTAGGTACTGTTTCCTGGACTAGAAATGAGAGACTGATTTTTCCATGTAGACCTGGCTGGCCTGGAACTCAGAACTTGATTCCCCTGCCTCTGCCTCTCAAGTGCTGAGACTAAAGGTGTGCACCATTGTTATTAGACGCGTTCTCACGACCGGCCAGGAAAGACGCAACAAACCAGAATCTTCTGCGGCAAAGCTTTATTGCTTACATCTTCAGGAGCCAGAGTGCAAGAGAGCAAGCCCGCAAGAAGCAAGAGAGCAAGCCAAGCAAATGGCGAAACCCCATCCCTTTTTAAGGAGAATTATCCTCCACCTAGGATGTATTACTCCCTGATTGGCTGCAGCCCATCGGCCCAGTTGTCATCACGGGAAAGGCAGAACACATGGTGGGAAAACTGCCCCTGCATGTGTGCAGACTATGTTTACCACTTAGAACACAGCTGTCAGTGCCATCTTATAATGGCAAATGTGAGGGCGGCTCCTCACAGATCCCCCTTTTCTTTTAATAAGAGCAATAGGCCACCCATATTAATGAGAGTGGAGATAGAGGTCAAATCCCCAGTGTGCAGGTAAAGGAGCCGTACACATAACCTCCTCCCAGGCTCATCACCCAGAGGGGTCCTGGTCTGGTCCCGTGTTGTTTTTCCTGGGGGAAGGACACTTGAACACTCAACCTTCTTGAAAGATGACATGTCTCCCTAGAATAGGCTCATATGTGCCGCAGAGCCTTTCTACTGCAGTGCTTAGCCTTGCAACTCTCTCGGGCTGCTGAAGCACACTCACTCTATCCCGTGCAATGAGACTAGCCTCGTGGGGTTTAAGAGCTGAGTGGCCAGCGACCTATTGCCTAAGCATAGATAACCATATATCAGGGGGAGCACCATGTTCTAGAGCTGCAAGCGCCTGGGCAATAACCACCTTGTCTCTCCTAGTTTGGGCCTTAAGCTTACAGACCAACCAAAGAAGCAACACTAATCCACAGCGAAGTGTATCTCCAAATAATCTCACCCCCACCCATTCTTTAAAGAAGGAAAATGCTGAGGAGATCCAATTGGGTAATCCTTTGATCAGGGACAGGTCCAAGCGCGTGGAGTTGACCTGAAGTCTCAATTCCCGAAGGGATCTGTTCAAATTCAGCCATCCAATTCTGTAACATATACTGAAAAAGACTTTTTGACAAATTAGCTGCCCTAGTAAATTTAACATACTGAATGGAAGTAACACACAATCCCGGAAACTTTTGTTCACATCCCAGCTGAGTTATTTGTCATAATACATCTAGTTGTTTCTGGACAAGATCTATGAGTTGATTAACCAGCATGAGACCTCTCTGTATCTTGACATTAGCTGAGGCCTGTTTATCTATGACTGTAGTCACTGAGGCTGACAAAGTGTTAATGGTGTCAGTCATCTGGACCTGTCCAGACAGAGCCAAGGCTGTCTGAATTAAGGCCAAACCCAGTTCCCAGTTAGTGGTAAAAAAGCAAGAGAATACTTGAGCATTATACATCACCGTCATTGGGAGTGGAAATATCGACATTATCCCCCAACGCTGCTCTCTCATTGGACAAAATAAGGCCCAAATGCTGCATAATATCCCTTCCCCAGAGGTTAACCGGGAGTGGGAGCACATAAGGTATGAATTTCCCTTGCTGCCCTTCAGAGGATTCCCACGTCAAGGCAATGGAGCTTATAGTGGGACATGATTGATATCCTAGGCCCTGTAATGAATGAGATGACTCTGTGGTGGGCCATGCTTTGGGCCACCAATGTGTAGAAATTATACTTTTATCTGCTCCGGTATCAAGGATGCCTTCAAACTCTTTTCCATTAATCTTAAGGCGGAGCTTAGGTCTATCATTTAAAGATACAACCAAATAGGCAGAATCATTTCCTGAGGAGCCCATTTTCTTTATCTCAGGTCCTGCAGATTTCTCCCTGGTATTATCAGGGAGGAGCAGCAGCTGAGCTATCCTATCTCCTTTACTAATAGAAAAAACGCCTTTAGGGCTTGAGCACAGGACCTGTATTTCAGGGGAATGTTGACAATCCATAACTCCAGGGTGGACTACTAAGCCCTGCAAGGTGAGTGAACCCCGGCCGAGAATAAGGCCCATGGTTCCCAGGGGCAAGGATGGTATAGGCTCCACTGGCACCGGCTGAATACTCATTTGAGGCATTAGTAGGAAGTCGGAGGCGGCACGCAGGTCCACCCTTGTGGGTCTTCCTGGGTCGCCTCTCTGACTGCTTCCTGGGTCCTGACAAACCGTTTCCCATATCTTTGAGGGCCCTGGGACCGAGGGCCCGATGACCCGTTTTTTGGCACATAAGCTGATTGACTATCAGGTGGGGGAAGGACTCTGCCCTTTATATCCCTCACAGAGCGACACTGGTCAGCTCTATGATAACCCTTGCCACACTTAGAGCAAAGAGTGAGAGTCCCTCCCTGTTTATCTGGAGCTCTGCAATCTTTCTTAAAATGCCCAGGCTTTCCGCAATTAAAACATGTCCTCTGATCATTTCTGCTCATGGAGCGGTTCTGAGATTGGAGGATGGCGGCCGCTAAGCCTGCATTGGTGAGAGGTCCCCCAAGCTCCCGACAAACCCTGAGCCAGTCTTGTAAACCTTTGTTCTTTCTTGGGGCTATGGCTGCTCGGCACTCCTTTGTGGCTTGCTCATAGATTAGCTGTTTTATCAGAGGCGCAGCTTGCTCTGACTCTCCAAAAATACGCTCTGCTGCCTCTGTCATTCTGGCCACAAAATCTGAGAAGGACTCTTGTGCACCTTGAGTAATCTTGGTCAACTGCCCACTTGCCTCTCCCTTCTTAGGTAGTGCTTTCCATGCCTTAACAGCAGCAGCTGAGATCTGAGCATATGCTCCCCAATGATAATTTGTCTGGTTAGCAGCGTGTTGTCCCTGACCTGTAAGTAATTCAAAAGTCCACGTTCTCTGATCCCCTTTCATGGTGGCATTGGCCCTTGCCTGCGTCTGGCAGGAGTCCTGCCACAAGGCTTTCCACTCAAGATACATTCCCATACTGGGGGCTACAGCTTTTACTACCGTCTGCCAATCACCAGGAGTCATAGCGTGATTCGCAAGCCTTTCCACTTGTGCTATAGTGAAATTAGCACTGACTCCATAGTTACGGACCGACTCGGCAAGCTCTTTAATCTGTATATACGCTACCGGAGCGTGGACACGCCCACCCTCGGCTCCTTCAAAGACCGGAAATGCCTGTTGTATTTTCCTTTGTTCCTCCTTTGGAATGAACGAGTCTGTGCATTGCCTCTCTGTCCATTGCCTCTCTGCGCAGGGCTGATGCACTACGCAGGGCGGGGGCTCAGCATAGGGTGGAGGTGCACTATGACCTTGAAGCCGACTGCCAAGAGGCCAAGCAGCAAGCTGGCCTTTGCCAGCCGCTTTTGGCTTTTTCCTTGACCGATTAGCTCGCATTTTATCTGGCTGGCACTTTTCTCTCTCATAACGAGCTGTTTCCTCCTCCAAGTCTGTTTCTTCAGAGAAGCTAAATTTTTTATCTGATTCAGAGCTACTAAGAACTAGCTCCCCGAGCCCATCCAGCGATGAGCACAGGCTCCTTTTCCTAGAGACCTCCGCTAATTGATCTTTCTTCTTTTCCCTTTTTCCTCTTTTTCTTCTAATCTCTCTCCAGGTATTCCTACCTGACCTTAACTTTTCCTCGGGTTCAAGACCCTTGGAAAGGCCTGTATACTTATTTTGTGCACCATGTTTTCTCTTTGCTCCTACTCTCTCTCCCCGCTTTACTTCTGATAGCTTGTCCTGAATTTCATCTAGAATCCGCCCTGCCTTAACCACTTGATAACATGTGAAAAGGAACAAAAGGGCTTCTAACACTAGAAAAAATTCAAGGCCAAACATAACTTGTAAAGCCATTTTCCACTTTACTTCTGATAGACTGTCTTGAATTTCCTTAGAAAGTTCAAGATCAGACTTACCTCGTAAAGCTGTACTCACTGGTACTCTCGTTCCCCAGCTGAAAAGTTCTGAATTCATACAGTTGAATCCTTCTTAACAGTCTGCTTTACGGGAACCTTTATTACCGCGACCCGCAGTTCTGGTTCTGGAATGAGGGATCTTCCTTGCGCCAGTCCCGAGTTTTTTCTCGTCCCGGAATTTCTCGTCCCGGAATTTCTCGTCCCGGAATTTCTCGTCCCAGGTCTTCTCGTCCCGTCCCGGGTTTCGGCACCAATTGTTATTAGACGCGTTCTCACGACCGGCCAGGAAAGACGCAACAAACCAGAATCTTCTGCGGCAAAGCTTTATTGCTTACATCTTCAGGAGCCAGAGTGCAAGAGAGCAAGCCCGCAAGAAGCAAGAGAGCAAGCCAAGCAAATGGCGAAACCCCATCCCTTTTTAAGGAGAATTATCCTCCACCTAGGATGTATTACTCCCTGATTGGCTGCAGCCCATCGGCCCAGTTGTCATCACGGGAAAGGCAGAACACATGGTGGGAAAACTGCCCCTGCATGTGTGCAGACTATGTTTACCACTTAGAACACAGCTGTCAGTGCCATCTTATAATGGCAAATGTGAGGGCGGCTCCTCACACACCATCACCACCTGGCCTGCAACTAGAGTTTTAAAAGTGCTAAATTGTAACTCGGTGAGCTTGAGAGGCATGCCACCTTTGGTGTGGGCAAGGGCAGGTGATCAGCTATCCCACCGGCTCTCATTCAACTTTTGACACTGTTGCTTGCAGTAGGCAGCCCTCAGTGGAAGGCCAGGTTATTCCCAGGAGTCAGATGGGGATACAGAGGGAACCCTTATCTGCAGGCACTGCCTGTTGGAATGGTGCACGGGGAACACAATATCCAGTCAATTGTCTGTGGAGGGATCAGGGTAAGTTATGACTTGGACTCCTTCTGGGAGAGGTTAGGAGGAAATGGATCCCAGAGTAAAGGGAGGGACATATGTCCACCCTAACAGAGAGAAGCTGACAGGCTCAGGAGAGCCACACTTTCTTCAACCTCCCCTCCAGAGACCTGCTTGACTTCCCAGTTCCTTCAGGCTAATGATCCAAGCCCAGTTCCAATCCCTAGCTTGGTGGGCATTGGTATAATCCCTATAACTGGTGCAGTGTGTTTCAGATCCATGCACTCCTGAACACGTGGGCCACTGTACCTGCATATGCCTCAACCTAGGGGTCATCAGCTATGGACTTGTGCACCCCTCCAAGGCAAATCTAATTCTGCAGTGACCTCCTCTCTCACCCGCCTCTACCTCAGAGAGAATCAGCAACTCAGAAGGAAGAGTCTGAGATGGGCCAACTCTGTTACCCCACAGTGACTGAGCGAATGTGTCATAGGTGTGTGCACATGTGTGTGCCTAAATCACACAAGATGACCTGTGCGTGTGCATGCAGCACTGATTTATTTTTACGCTTGATCTTAAGCCAAAAGGCTGAGAAGCAATGAACTTATCTATGTATCTATCTGTACTGGCTGGTTTTGTGTCAACTTGTCACAAGCTGGAGTTATCACAGAGAAAGGAGCTTCAGGTGAGGAAATGCCTCCATAAGACCCAGCTGTAAGGCATTTTCTCAATTAGTAATCAAGAGGGGAGGGCCCCATCTCTGGGCTGGTAGTGTTGGGTTCTAAAAGAAAGCAAGCTGAGCAAGCCAAGGGAAGCAAGCCAGTAAGTAACATCCCTCCATAGCTTCTGCATCAGCTCCTGCTTCCTGACCTGCTTGAGTTCCAGTCCTGACTTCCTTTGGTGATCAACAGCAATGTGGAAAGTGTAAGCTGAATAAACCCTTTCCTGACCAACTTGCTTCTTGGTCATGATGTTTGTGCAGGAAGAGAAACCCTGACTAAGACACTATGTATGTATGTATGTATGTATGTATGTATGTATGTATGTATGTAACTATCTCTCTCTCTCTCATCTCTCTCTGTGTGTATATATCATCTGTGTATGTATGTATCTATCTATCATTTGTGTATGTATATATGTATGTATCTATCCATCTGTGTGTGTTTTATATGTGTGTGTATGTGTACATGCATGTACCCATGCATTTGCCTATGCATGCACCAATGTATGTCATGGCATGCCTGTGGAGGTCAGAGAAAAGCTTGCATGTTCTTATGTTAGTGGGTTCCAGGGACCAAACTAGGGTCCCCAAGCTTGAGTAAGCAACTTTACTGACTGTGCCATATCGCTCACTGCTATTTGTTTGTATATGTATATCAATCTTTTGATTAGGTAATACATGGACATGACAAAAAAAAAAATAAAAGTTGCACCCAATGCCAAAGCCACACATGGACTCCTGACTGGTGGAGGAAGTCCTCACCCAGATCTGTTCCTTCATAAAGACAATGAGGGCAGTGGAGATTTTTCTGATTTTCTAGGTGAAACACTGAAAATTAAATAGAGCCAAATGAAGCAAACCTGATAAGATCTGGATGCTCGTGTCCTCTTCTACTTCCTCCCAGACACCCTCTGCCTATCTGGCAGTGCCATCCTGTGATTCTGCAGAGTCTAAACAAGTACTTCTGTGAGCCTTGTGGGCCCCTCTAGCAGAGCAATCAAACCTGACCAGGGGTCACAGCCTTCTGGAATATAGACAACAACTATATTCTGTCATATGAAGTTGTAAGGAGTATTATAAGAATGGGCCCTAATTTGTATTGTAAGAATCTTGAAAAATTATTTCTTCTTCTTCTTCTTCTTCTTCTTCTTCTTCTTCTTCTTCTGCTTCTGCTTCTGCTTCTGCTTCTGCTTCTGCTTCTGCTTCTTCTTCTTCTTCTTCTTCTTCTTCTTCTTCTTCTTCTTCTTCTTCTTCTTCTTCTTCTTGTGTGTGTGTAAAACATAAACTATTATAGTCCATTGTCAGCATGAGATGAATTTGGAGTTCAACATAGATAACAGTGTGCACTGTGCCCATCTCCCCAGCTGGCTGCTGCACCTGCTTGTCTAGGGGCTGTCAGTTCATCTTAGGATTCAAAAATTACAGCTTGCTGGGCATGGTAGCACATACCTTTAATCCTGGTACTCAGGAGCCAGAGACAGGTGGATCTCTATAAGTTTGAGACTAGCCTGATCTACAGAGCAAGTTCCAGAACGGCCTGGGCTGTTAACACAGAGAAACTCTGTCTTGAAAGAAAGAGAGAGAGAGAGAGAGAGAGAGAGAGAGAGAGAGAGAGAGAGAGAGAGAGAAGAGAGAACTTACAGGCAGTCTGCTAGGTGACTAAGCCCAGGTATCAGAAGAAGTTGGAATCGTAAGCCCTGGGATATGTATTAAAGCTTTGCATCCTAAACCAATAGGATGTACACTTGCGGCAGGGAAGGGGGAAACAATGCTGGAAGACTGTGCCTTCTTAAAGAACTCAGCCAATGAGAACTGAAGGGGATGGAGAAGCATGATTAGGGATGTAAAACCTACTGTTCTGTGCCAAATCAGCACATCAGCCACTTTTGCCTTTTATCCAGATGATGCCCAGCTTTTAAAGAACCAAAAATAAATCTGCCTCACTTCTGCCATTCTGAGTCTCCAGCATTCTTATTATGGAATGAGGATCATTGTTTCTTACAGTTTGGGGGCTCATCTGGGATTTATGTATTTGAGACAAGAACCTCTCAGTCTCTGGAGAGTCGAAGATGACTCTGCCCCACATTTGGGCACCCACTCTGATGGATATTGGTCTTTTCCCAGCACTTCAGATAAGACCCTTGAGAAGTTTTGAGGGAAGTGAAAACTGATGCAGAGCATTTGGATAGCTTACCAGGAAAGACCTCATGCATAAACCAAGATAAGGAGGTTGGCAAGCAGCCCAGGGCCCCTTGGTGACTGGGTATTGCGGAAGGTCAGAGTGTGAATGGAGGACACAGACCCCTTTACTACAAAACGAGATGCTCTGCTTGTTGGTTCTTCATCCACTGGACACAACCTGGAGTCATCTGGGAAGAGGGAACCTCAATGCCTTCATCAGATTGGTTTGTAGGAAAGTCTGTGAGGTATTTTCTTTATTAATGATTGATGGGGGTGGTATCATCCCTAGGTGGTCCTGGATTGTACTGAAAAAAAGAACAAGCAAACTGAGCAAGCTATGGGGAACAAGCCAGTAAGCATCCTCCTCCACGGTCTCTATTCCGTTCCTGTCTCCAGGTTCCTACCCTGCTTGAGTTTCTGCCTTGATTTCTCTCACACACGGGTGATGCTATCAGAGAAGGGAGGGTGTTTGTATTATGATTGGTGGGTAATGTTTCACATTTATTCCCAGTCATAGAGTTCTGACAGGACAATTACCCAGGTCCTTCAAGGACTAACCACCCTTACCAAATAATTAGCAGGAAATCCAGGAACTGATGATCCATGTATAGACTGGCTAGAAGGGTAGCTGAGAAAACAGAAAGGGCTGATGGCTTCCATCCTAACTTACCTCATAGCTGTAATGGGAACACTGTCTGTAGTAGGATGGATGCTGAGTTATTCCTGATGTAAGGAGGTTAATGGAAAACTCACTGAAAGAGTAATCAATAAATAAATGCCTGTAACACATCAGTATAGCCTCATACTTCTAAATACTAGATCAGACCATTGGATCTGTGATAACATTAACTTTAAGAAGTTAAAATGACTCTAAAAATAAGTCTGTATGTGTAAAATTTTTAAAAAGAGGGAATTACAAGAAATAAATGGGGACCGAAGAGATGGCTCAGTGGTTAGGAGCACTGGCTGTTCATCCTGAGGACCCAGGTTCAATTCCCAGCCACCCACGTGGCAGCTCATAACTGTCTATAGATCCAATTGCAGAGGCTCTGACATCCTCACACAGACAAACATCAATGCACATGAAATGACCCTCTGAAACTTTCTTCCATAATCTGCCTTGGTCATGGTGTTTTACATGGCAATAAAAAAGTAACAAAAACAGAGCTCATCAGAAGATCACAGCTAAGCAGGGGGCACCAGAGCCCTGCCTTCCCCAGCTGACCGCTGTGCCTGCTTGTCTGGGCACTCTCAGTTCATCTCAGGGTTGAAAAGTTACATGCCATCTGTGACATGACTGAGCCCAGGTATCAGAAGAGAAGGGACTCTCCAGCTCCAGGGTATTCATACATGCATCTTGAGTTAAGAATGAGATATTGTAGAGGGGTAATGCTAGACCATAGGCAGATTGTACCTTCAGAAAGAACCCAGTCAACAAGAGCTAAAGAGGACAGAGAAAGGTAATATGAACCCACTGTTTTGGGTCAAATCAGCATGACAGCCATTTTTGCCTCTTGCCTAGGCTGACATCCAGATTTTGCAGAACCCCCAAAATAAATTGGATTTGTTTTTAAGTCTTCAGAATTCTTATTATGGAGTAAGGTTAGTCTAGGCCTCAGGTTTCTGTAGCAAGCTCTAACCTGCAGAGACCAGCTCAGTTGCTCTTCTGAGAGTCTTGAACCGTGACAGTGTACACCTGAAGCCTAGTGAGGTAGGGACCCCTCACTATTGGACCTGGCAGCTCCTTCCTGAAAAGCCTCACTTCCAAAGTTTGTCTGTTGGACCTGAGTTAGAGCACACTGTGTACCTATCTCAGAGACATTTGTTGAAAACATTAGCAGTGATTTAATGTGGCAGCTGCTGTGGACTGAACCCTCTACAACCGTGAGCCAAAATGAACCTTTCCTCCCCTATATTGTTTCCATTAGGTACTCTGCCACAGCAATAAGAAATGGAGTAAGTTAGAGAAGGAAAAAAAAAAAAAGGCATGTCTGATGCATTGGGAAACAGGGCCAGATTTAGCAGTGCACATCTGTAATCCCAGAATGCCCAAGAAGTGGGAAGCAGAGACTAGAGTCTCTCCAGGAAGCTCTCAGGCTCTCTGGGCTTCAGTACACAGTGCAGCTGCAGAAGAAAGAAGAGAGAGAGACCCTGCCTTAGCAGGTGGAGGGAGAGAGCTGACCCCTGGAAGTTCTCCCTTGAGTTCCATTTGTGTACCTGGCATGTATATGCCTGCCCCCCATCACACATGCATATTCGTGCCCACAGCCAGCCAATCAATCAATCAATTGGAGAAGAGGATGGGAGTGATGTCTTACTAAAAAAAATAATATCAAAGAAGAACTTATTTTAATTTTTAAAAAGTACGAATTCTGCAGCTGAAAAATGCTATAACTGCAATGACAGTTTCTTTCAATAATGACGGAAGGGCCATGCAGAAGATCAGGATAGAATCAAGGGGGAAGGGCACTCTAGATCAGCTGGACCTAGCAGGTGTCAGGGAAGAACTCCCTGCAGTAGCTTCCAGGTACCCAAGCAGGGCAGATGCTAGGTTAGCTCTGAAAGAAGAATCATGAACTTGCAGGAACTTAAATTCTACAAAGTGTGTCACATAACCTTACAGAAGTCAGAAATCATAATGGAAGAGAGAACGGAGATTCATAGCCATGGATTCTAAACAGAACACTGTCAACCAGCAAGCCACAGAAAAATGAAACAATGAAATAGTATCTTTTTGTTTATTTTTGAGACAGTCTTAGGTAGCCCAGGCTAGCCTTGAACTCACAATGTAGCTGACTTTCAATCTGATCCACATGCCTCCACTTTCCGAGAGCTGGGATCACAGGTGTGTGGCACCGTACCCTGGCATCGAGCTCAGGGCTTTGTGGCAGGCAAGCTCTACCACCTGAGCTGCAGCCTTCACCTCTCCAACAATCGTGTGTTCATGAGAAGAGAAACACAACAAAGCAAGCCGTGTAGGCCACTGCTATATGTACTTCCACTTCCAAAAAAGGAGGCTGGGGGCTGGAGACACCTCAGCAGTTAGGAGGGAGTGCCTTTCTCTCAGGGGATCCAAGCTCAGTGCATTAAGGGTCAGTCAAGACCCTGTTTAGTTCCCAGCATCCACATTGCTGACAAGGGTCCTTGTGCATCACTCACAGGGATGTAAAGTAGGTCAGCCTCTTGCAGAACAATCCACAGGCCTTCTGAAAGCTAGACAGAGAGTTCCCGCAAGACCCAGTGATTCTGGTCTTGAGTCCACACCCAAGGCAGAGAGAAGCAGCTTCACATAGTGTCCAGATACGTTCATAGTGGAACTGTTCGCAGTAGCCAAAAGGCTACTGCCATCTCCTCCTCTTTTTCATTGTTAATTCTAGTCATTATTTTTTGGTCATTTCGGCTAGAGGTTTGTCAAGCTTATAAGAAGCAACTTTTTGCCCGATGGGTTCTATGTAGCATTCTTTAGTCTCCATCTCATCAATTTCTACCCCAGTTTGTTGATTTCTTTTTATATATCTCAGCACTAAACCTATGAACGTTCCTCTCAGAAAGTATCTGACGGAACTAAAACTCACCATGATCCTCCTGCCTCTGCTTCCCAAGGGCTGGGATTCAAGTCAGGTGCCACCACGCCTGGCCTGGTTCTAAGAAGCTTGGCATTCCGATTTCTTCCAAGGCCCACTGAGGTCACTGGAAAGTGTTCAGTTGCTAAGGATTTGTACAGCTCCTGTGGCCTCTCTTGCTACTGATTTCTAGTTTATCCCACTATGATGTGATAAGCTGTACTATGTCGTTTTGTTCTGTGGGATGAGTGTAAAGTGTGTCCCCCAGGGTCTGGGGCTGGTGTCCTGCAGAGGGCACCATGGTAACTCACACATATTTCTCACCCTGCTTTTCCTCTGATCTTCCTGTGTCTCATCTGAACTACCCACCTAGAGGCTCCCTTTGAAAGAGTCCAGACCGAGACCCCGTGCTCTGCCTGTGCACCTGTGAATGTGGGTGCGTGAGTATGTGGGAACTAAACCACGAATGCCTGCACATTTGCACTTCTCATATTGAGAACCTGCATGTGCGCACACATGTGCTCTTGTGCAAGCTGCTAGTCTCTGGAGTACAAGCATTGGCTGCATGCTGCATGTCAGAGGCTGAGCATGTTAGTATTCTGTCTAGACTCCACTCCCATAGTTACCTGGCAACAGCAAGGTAGGCCTGGCCCACTATAAAAGGGGCTGCTTGGCCCCTCCTTTTTCTCTTACTCTCTCTTGCTCTCTTGTTCTCTTGTCTCTCCCTTGTCTCTTGCCCCCTTGCTCCCCCCTTTCCCCGCTCTCTCTCCACATGGTCATGGCTGGTCTCTACTTTTCTACTCTCTCCTTCTCTTTGCCTTTCTCTGCTTCTACTACTCTCTTAACTTCCCTCCCCATGTCCTGAATAAACTTTATTCTATACTATACCGTCGTGTGGCTGGTCTCTCAGGGGGAAGGAATGTCTCAGAGGGAAGTATTCTACCAACGGAGCCATAGCCTTAGTCCGATGCACTGTGACCTTTGTGAATGTGTTGGTGGTAGTCTCTGACTCTAAGGGACAGATAGGCCACCAACTGTCCTCTGCCTCTTGGGTTCATTTTCTCATCTATAGGATGAGAAACACCAAGGGCTGGGATAATGGCTGTCTTAGCAAGCTTGGCAGTGGGTAACCCTAGGACAGTGGCACCCCCCCACACCCCCATAGAACACATTCTTATAGCTCTTTATCTTTTTATGATCACAACAGAGCATATATCTACACTTGTTATATGGGCATAGGTGGCTCTCAGGTCTGCTTAAGGTTTACTTGGGAAGGAGCTGAGGTCACTGAGGTCAGAGATCCTTACAGAGGCCCTCCACGGCCCTCTGATGATTAAAAGTCTCCCGTCAGGTGGTGCCTGAGGAGATGGGCAGGTGTACAGTGTAGTGACAACCTGCGGTCCGCCCCCTTTTCCTTGTTGATGCCTCTGTGGAGACAGTCTGGTCTCAGATGAGTATATTCCCTGAAGAGAGGCAGCCAGAGCAGCTGTCAGCATTGCTGAGATGGTGAACGGCTGTGGTACCTGTCAGCAGCCACTGCATAGCTGTCTTGGTGACAGGTGCCAGCGGCAGGAGGAGAAATCAGCTCTTCTTGGGCTCTGGGTTCTTGTACCAATGCTGCCTATTGATCTGCCTACATGGAAGGGTGAGCAGGGCCCTGTGCATTTGAGAGCAGGGCCTAGCCCCTGGGTTTGTTTCACTAGATTTAATTCTGGTCGTATTGTCTACGGGACATCTGTCTGTTCCTTGTTGGAGACCTACAGACTGCTTGGCCTGCTTGGGTTCTCTGGTCCTGCAGCCAAGTGTTGGCACTGCCTCGTCCACTGGCTCACTGGTGAGCTCGCTATTTCCAGAGCCTGGGCCTAGGCTTCAGGCCTCCTGCCCTACTTCACCCAGGAGGTCGTTTCATTTCCCTCCCTCCCCACAGGGCTTCTATCACGTACATTGTTCCCATGAGGGAGAATTGGACCCTTTTCCTCTCAACTCGGATGTCTGTAGCCTGAAGAGGGAGATCTGGTGGGCTTTAAGACCCAGGGGCACCAGGGTCAGAGTTAGACAGTACAGGATCTGGATCCTAGGAAGGGGACTCTGTAGTTGTTAAAATTAGATTCCAGCTGGTGATTGGAAGTGAAGCTTAAAAAGCAGAGGCTAGGGTGGGTCTGCCTGCCTCCCGAGGTAAAGGGCCAGCTACCACGGAACAGACTGCCAGAGTGCTGGTGCCCCAGGAAGAGAGCACAAAAGTCAGGACATGGTGGCAGTCCAGCAGGAGCTGGATCGGACTCATCCTTCTTACCAAACCCCTAGTCCCAAATAAACCAGAGCCTCTGGATCTGGGTTCGAAATTTAACTTAATATGCTGTGTGACCAAGCATGTCACCTCACCCTCTCTGAACCTCAATACCCATCATTCTTTTTTTTTTTTTTTTTTAAACAGGGTTTCTCTGCATGGCCCTGGCTGTCCTGGAACTCACTCTGTAGACCAAGCTGGCCTCGAACTCAGAAATCCACCTGCCTCTGCCTCCCAATTGCTGGGATTAAAGACCTGTATCACCACTGCCCGGCTAGTACCCATCATTCTTATACGAGAACCACAGTAGTCACTTTAAGGGTGGGGGATACTCTTGGGGAGAGCCTAGACAGAGTGGGGACCCAGCAAGAAGCAGTTTCCACCTTGGGGGAAAGAAAGCCATCACTGTGCCCAATGGGGCTGCCTGAGACCTGGGAAGCAGAAGCACGGCCTAGTTCCCTGGGCTGGTGGCTGAGGACTCTTGCTGATCCCTGGTTACTATGCATTAATCTCTGTAAAGGGCCCTGCCACGGGGTCTGGAGCACAGTGAATGTCACACATCTGGAATGATGCTCACACTGAGGCAACATCTGGGCATTCACTGTGTCAGGTTTCAAGTCAGCTACCCAGGGCCTTGAGAAATGGTAAAGCTGGGCACATCTAGATCCCTGAGAATCTAGAGCCCAATCTAGGGTGGCAGAGGGGAGACACAAAAGCACCCACAACACAAGACAAGGTCAGGTGGAGACCCGCAGAGAGGTTTCTGAATGGCAGGAGGATGCCAGGGAGTGTAGTAAAGATGAGCTGATCTGTAGGCATTGCCTGTGCCTGGGCACCCTGTCTTACTCATATAGTCTCATTTAAAGCTCAAAACAGCAGTTACAGGGACTTCTTGTGGGCAAGTAGACCTTGCCACCAGACAGAAGAACTGGTCAGGCTGAGTGGCCCCAAGCCCCCTGAAACTCAGAACTGAGAATGGTAGGAGTGGGGCCAACTCCATGCCAAACTCTACGTGCTCTGGGACACATAACCACGACAACCCACTGAGATGACCATGACAATCAGCCATGTGGGGGAAAACATCTGAAGTCCTTCCCCATGCAGGTTAGCATCATTAGCATCTCAGTTTGAGCCAATAGGAAACCCCTACCCCTGGATCCCACCCTGCTCCTCAGTGTTTATAAAGTCCCTGTACACATGGAATAGAGCGCACAGGCTATTTCACCGAGAATCATCTGAGAGCGACTGATTTACTGAGCTGTGACACTTGGGGAAAAGGTTTTCTTCCCAGAAGCATTCATCGCTGGTCCTTGTACCCTCCTGACAGGCTGGACTCATGCTCCTGCTGCCTCTGTTGTCACTGCCTGCTGCCACCGGCAGCTGCCCTGCCCCAGCTGCTGGTATTGACGCTGCCACGGTGCAGGCCAGATCTGGGACCTCAGGTACCTGCCCCGCGTAGGCTTCCCTTCTGAGAGCTGTCACACTGTGTCCGTCTCTGGCTGGACCACAGGGTTCTGCAGAGGATGACAACTTCTAGTCCCATTTTACAGATGCAGAAACTGAGCCCAGAGAGGTCGTGTGATGGCTGATGGCAACCTTCATTGTCAGCTTGATAGGATTTAGAGTCACCATGGCAATAAATCTGCAGGAACGACTCTCAGGAACTTTCTAGACTGTCTTAACAGAGGTGAGAAGACCCACCCTAAACACGCACCGCACCGTTCTACGGCTAGGAGCCTCGATTAAGTGAAAAGACAAAGTAAATAGAGAACCAGCATTCATCTCTCGCGTCTTCCTGCAGATGCAATGGCCACCTCATTCCCAGGGCAAGCCTTCCAGGCCGCGACAGGATGGGGAATGGAAAGATGCAGCAGGGAGCCTGACCAGGAGATGGCGCCAGTGTTGCTGACTTTGAATGACAAACGAGACGGACAAAGTGGCCAGGCTTCTGCTGGATTAGAAACAGACCGCTCAGCATGAGAAATAGCCAGGGCTAGAGCCATTAGCCTTATCAAAAAGCTGATTGCTCTTAGCAAAGTATTTAATACGGTTTCCTGCTATTAGGGCCCAAACCTGGACTAGCAAGATATTAATTCTGCAGATAATCATTGAGAGGGGAGGACCATATTTTAATATATGGCAACAGGCAAGCTATTGTCATTTTTCCCTTCTATCTTGATTGCCGGCTACCCAATTAGAACTGGCTTTCGATGCCCCTTCCTGGAGGGACGGAGATAAGGCTTAATGTCCTCGAACAAGATCTATCGGCTGCGACGAGAGGCCCATAAATATTAATAAATCTATAATTAGTCCTGTGGAAAGGGGTATCCATCCATGAGGCAGTTCCACCCATCGATGCCAAGAAACCACTTTTGCTGGGAAAGCATGACTTTTCTCTCCCAAATGCCAGGCTCTTTGTTCCAGAAGGAAGCAGCCCTTAGATGGTCCAGATCCTGATGTGTTTGCTTTGAGACAGACCCTCAAGAACAGCCAGGATTTCTGCAGTGGTCTCCAGGGAGGGAGGCTTAGCCTAGGTGGTTATAGGAGAAGGTTGGGGGCCCAGAAACATTTTCTCACATTATTTTAATTTTTAAAAACCTTCTTATTGATTCTTTGTGAAGTTCACTTTATGCACCCCAATCTCACTCATTTCCCCATCCCTTCATATCTACCCTCTGCCCTTGCAACCCAAAAGAAATTTCTTTTTCTTTTTTTCTTTTTTTTCTTCTTTTTCTTTTTTGGTTTTCTGAGACAGGGTTTCTCTGTATAGCCCTGGCTGTCCTGAAACTCACTTTGTAGACCAGGCTGGCCTCGAACTCAGAAATCCGCCTGCCCTCTGCCTCCCGAGTGCTGGGATTAAAGGCGTGTGCCTAAAAATTTTTTTAAAAAGTAAAAGAAGCAACAACCAAAAGCATCTCTCTGTAGAAGCCGCAGGGTGTCCCACAGTACACCTTTTATCCAAATATCATTACTTGCAAATGTTCATTGCAATGAGTCTTTGGTCTGGCTCAAGGCCTCTGGCTTCTGCTAGTCTATCAGTAGTGGATGCTCACGGACTCCTCTCAGATATTCTGTTCTTGCCCTGTGTCATGGAGATTCTGCAACTTTGGATCTGCAGGACCAGCCCCTTCATGAGCTCCAGCAGTTCATAGATGGAGTAGATGTTGGGGTGGGCCCTGGATCAAAGCTCCCCAGTGCTGCACCCATCGAGGGGCATTGGCCTGCCCATGCAACCACCTGGCTAGTGAGGGGTGGAGCCAACTCTGCTCAGCGTCCCACACCCCTCGTACATCTACATGGCCCAGGGGCGGCAACCCAGACCAGGACTATGCACTCGGCCTTTGATGGTAACATGGACCACAGATGTTGACACAGACCCTTGCTGCTGCAGGGCAATGGACCCAGACATGGCTCTTGGTAGCACCATGGGCAGCGACTTCACTGTGGCCTCAGATGACAACACAGGCTGCTCCCTTCAGGCTGTTCCTCAGCACCCTCATGTCTCCAGTTCTGCCTCTCCTCATGGTGCTCAGACCCCTCTGCTTCTCTCTCTCCCATCTCTCTACCACTTGCGAACTGCAGTGGCTCTCTCTCTCTTTTTTTTTTTTTTAAAAAGATTTATTTATTTATTTATTATATGTAAGTACACTGTAGCTGTCTTCAGAGACTCCAGAAGAGGGCATCAGATTTCATTACGGATGGTTGTGAGCCACCATGTGGTTACTGGGATTTGAACTCAGGACCTTCAGAAGAACAGTCAGCGCTCTTAACCACTGAGCCATCTCGCCAGCCCTGCAGTGGCTCTTATAGTGGATGGGCCTCTGGGTGTCTTCTGCCCCACCCCCCATGTGGTGGTAGACAGGTTCCTTCATTATTTTAATTTTTTGTTTGTTTGTTTGTTTTTCGAGACAGGGTTTCTCTTTATAGCTCTGGCTGTCCTGGAGCTCACTTTGTAGACCAGGCTGGCCTCGAACTCAGAAATCCGCCTGCCTCTGCCTCCCGAGTGCTGGGATTAAAGGCGTGCACCACCACACCCGGCTATTATTTTAATTTTTAACTGAAACTATTTTGAGTTATTTCATTTAAAGTTACCTGAAAGAGCATATAAAATCTGAGAGGCCAGTGGACTAGTGAAGGGGTTTAAAGTTACCCGCAAATAGGAATACAGATTGTTGGTTTAAATATTTGTGTGTGTAGCCAGGCACGTTGGAGCATGCCTTTAGTCCTAGCGCTTGAGAGGCAGGGACAGGAGGAAACCCTGGTCCTCAAAACCAGCATGGTCTATACAGAGAATTCCAGGCCAGTCAGGGCTACACTGTAAGATGCTGGTCCATCACCCTTCCCAAATTATGTGTATATGTGATGTACATGTGTGTTAATGTATGTGCACTGATGTGTGCATAGGTATGTGTGTGTATGTATATGTGTTAGAGACTGACATCTGACATACCTTCCTATATCACAGTCCATATTATTCTGGAGACAGGGCCTCTCACTGAACCGGGGGCTCACCTACTCAGCTAGACTTGCTGGCCAATTAATGATGTTCAAGTGTCTTCCAATCTCACCTCCCCAGTTCTGGGCTCAGCTTTTCTGGGTGCTGGGGACCTGAACTCAGGTCCTCATGCTTGTGTGGTCGGCGCTTTCCTCACTGATCCACCTCCCCAGCACTACTGTGAGATGTTTTTATTATTGTGATTATTGCTTTGTTTGGGATAGGAATGTTGGCCCAAGGCCCACATGTGGGATGCCTGGTATGTTGGTCAGGGTTCTCTAGAGCAGCAGAACTTATAGAATGAGTCAGTCTCTCTCATATATATATATATATATATATATATATATGCATGGGATTTGTTAAAATGAGATGACTTTACAGGCTATGGTCTAGCTAATCCAGCAGTCACTGGTTATGAATGGAAAGTCCAAGTGTCCAGTCATTGCTCAGTCTGCTTGGCTGGGTGTCTTAACTGGTCTACATGGCTCGGTGTCTTAGCTGGTCTTCAGTATTCACTGGAATCCTGAAGAAGTCGTCTCTAAGGCCAGTGAAGGAATGGACTTGTCAGTAAGGTGAGAGTGAGCAGGCACAGAGCAAAAGCTTCCTGCCTTGATGTCATTATATAGCTTCCAGCAGAAAGCGCGGCCCAGGTTAGAAGTGGGATTTCTCAACTGGAAAGATCTGGATTAAAGGTGTGCCTTACCTCAAAGATCTGGATTAGAAGTAGATCTTTCCATTTCAAATTAAGCAAAAATCTCTCACAAGTGTGTCCTCCATTTTGGAATTTTAGTTAATTCCAGATGTAGTTAAGTGGACAACCAAGAATAACCATCTCACCTCATCTCCAGCCTTGGATGCTGTTGGGAAGTTCTGGACCTTTAAGAGGTGGGGCCTCAAGGGTAGCCGCTGGAGTGCCAATGAAGATAGCTGGGGAGACAGACTCTCTCTCTCTCTCTTTTTTTTCCTACCTCATCCTGACTAGGTGCTGCCTCCCGAGATGCCTGAAGATAATGAGTCTGTGGTTATTGACCACAGCCTTTTTAACTAGGAACCAAAATAACCCTTCCTCTTCATAAATGCTCTCAGGCACCAACCCAGTGACAGGAGCTAACCAAAACTAGCACACATCAAGTGAAATACACACCTCCTCACACGTTCAGCTCCACAGCTTCTGACACCCTGGAGACCATCACCAGGGAGAGGGGCACTCTTCCTACCAGACCAGAAACTCCTGGGACCTGCCCAGTCTGCATCACCATGGCGTCTACTCTTCTGTCCTCCAGAGCTACAGATGCCATCTGCCTGCCTTTGTGCCCCGTAGACGTAGACTCAGAATGAACTTGTGGCTCTGCCCCCCATCATTCCTCATTATGTCCTAACACTATGGCGTCCATTTTAGAGCAAATGCTCTTTTTCTTTCTTATGGTGAGAGTAACACTAGTCATGGTAGAAATGACTTAGAGCACAAATGAACAGAAAGGGGTGGACATTGCCTTTGCACCTGTGCCTCATCTTATATATTTTAAAAGGACTGAGTTTACTAATAAGTGTGTGAGTATGAACATGCACACGTGAGTGCAGGCACCCTGGGGACAGGAGAGAGCATTGGATCTCCTGGAGCTGGAGTTACACGAGCAGTTGGGAGTCACCCAAAAGGGGCGCTGGGAACCAAACTCAGGTCCTCTGCAAAAGCAGTATGTGTCCTTAAATGAGAGCCACCTCTCCAGCCCCCTGCACCTGAGTGGTGCCAAGCCTCTCCATATTAAATTTGTGTTTGTTTGTTTTTGAGACAGGGTTTCTCTGTGTAGCCCTGACTGTCCTGGAACTGGCTCTACAGACCAGGCTGGCCTCACATTCAAAGATCCACCTGCCTCTGCCTCTTGAGCGGTGGAATTAAAGGCGTGCACCACCACCTGGCTCACATTAAATTTTTAATTAATTAATTAATTTTTAAGTAGATGGGCAGCTTAGGGAAGGTTGGAAATGAAACTTGGTTACAATTGGTAGAAGCCTGACCTAAACCGGGAGTGGTGGCACATGCCTTTAATCCCAGCACTAGGGAGGCAGAGGCAGGCGGATTTCTGAGTTCGAGGCCAGCCTGGTCTACAAAGTGAGTGCCAGGACAGCCACGGCTATACAGAGAGGCAGGCAGATTTCTGAGTTCGAGGCCAGCCTGGTCTACAAAGTGAGTGCCAGGACAGCCAGGGCTACACAGAGAAACCCTGTCTCCAAAAACCAAAAAAAAAAAGAGAGATTTAATCTGTTGATTCAAGTACCAGTTCTTTTCACCGGCTGTCTCTACAGTCGCTATAGCAACCTCAGGACTGGCTTACTAGGGTTCCATGGACTTCCTTGGACTACTTGCTATGGCTAGGCTGACAGAGAACTCTGACTGGGCAACCCCTGAGTTGGCTGAGACAGCATGGGTATTTCCACCCCGTTTCATAGTCAGAAAATCAAGAGGGAACGGCTCCCCAAAGCACCAGACAAAAGAAGGCCTAGGGGTCTGTTCTAAGAGGAGCCTGTCCTGCCCATGAAGACAGCCAGCAAGACTAAAAAGGGAAGGGATGTGGTGTGTCTGCTCTGTAGGGCAGGCCACACCTCCAGCAGGGCAGGCCACACCTCCAGCAGGGCAGGCCACACCTCCAGCAGGGCAGGCCACACCTCCTGTCCTTTCTTACTCAGTCACCGCCTCCATTCCTCTTTTGTGCACGCCTAACCCCATACTTTTTCAAGGTCTAAAAGACTTTAGGACCCAGGAAATGAGACATGATACAGAGAAGACAAACCTCAACAATCTAGTCAAAACAAGCAGCCTGAGAGCTCCCAGGTATACCAAGCCAGCCTCCTGCTGGCTCCCTGGCATCCAATCCACGACTGGACACAGAGATAGTGACGTCAGATGCTGTTTAAATGGATGGCTGGCGCCTTTACCGAGCTGACCTAGTCCTCTGGATGTCTGTATCTTTGCTGTCACCTTCGAGGGTATTATTTTGATTCCTGTTGTGACAGATGTGCTTCTATTTGTCACAATTCATTTACTATCCAGTGTCTTGGGTGCCCAGGAGATAGAAACTCCCTCTCACTCAGAATGTAGGCTCGAGTGTGTGGAGAAACTGAGGCACTCGTATAAATGGAGCAGGGTGTGCACTGGGATTTGATGGGAGGCCCTCTGGCTCTTCAACTGGAAAGAGTCAAGAATTGTGGGAAGGCGTAGCCTGAGCTCTCAAGCAAGCCAGTCTGAAGGAAATGGAGTCAGTGTTTCTCGGAGCCCTTAATGGTCTCATCCCGTACATGTGGGCAGGCTGCCTCAGCCTGGCTCTACCTCTCTCCAAGCCTTCTTAGCTCTCTCGGCTGGTGCTGTGACTGACACAGTAATTGGTGTGTAGGCTGTGGGCTAATTGAAGTGGGCTGTGGATTGTCGTGGGCTGTAGCAGCCCTGGAGGAGGTGTGGATTATGGTGGGCTGTAGCAGCCCTGGAGGAGGTGGGGATGAGGCCATGGGCTTGGTCCCCTCCCAGGTTGTGGTGGGATGGTACGGCCATATGGAAGAATCTCAAGAACTAGGAAGGACCTTTGGGCTCCCTAAGGGGATGGGGTACAGAGGGTAGGCTGAGAGTCTCTCCTAAACCAGTGGAACCCCTGCTGGTGCCGGAGCTCCTGGAGAGGGAGGGGAAGTAGTGCCCCTATTTGTCCTTGTCACTTACAGGGCCTGAGGGTCTTGGCAAATAAATTCTCTATTTGGAGCCTGGTTCAGGTTCCTTGATTCTTTCGTTCATTCCTTCCAAGTTCAAAGCCAGATTATGGCATTCGTGCCTTCTGGGTTTGAGATTGGAGTGTTGTGGGAATAAGATAAAGTCTGGATGTCTAAAAGCTAAGGGCCAGAGGGAGACACCCAAATCTCTCACAAAAGGGTGGGGGCAGTGGGAAGGGAGCTAAGAGCAGTGGGAGCAGGCTGTCCCCGTGTGAGGAGGGCAGGAAAGTGGGCAGGTACCATGCTTAGCCTGTACAGGCCTGGCACACTGAGCCAGGGCAGGCATAGGCAGGTCTAACCCTTCACCACCTCTGCCTTCCCTACCTGGATGGTATACAGAAGGCTGTTCCAGCCTCGGGTTTGAGCCACCACCAGAGGTGATAGTCTTCTGCACAGCAGGAGGACACAGGTCAGGCCATGGACAAGGAAGTAGACCCTGCTGGTGACAGGTACGAGAAGGACAGGGCATGTCCTACAGGGACAGCAGCATATAATCCCTACTACCTTGCAGTGTAGCACAGAGAAGGGTCTGGCCTGGCACACAAGAGGTGGCTTGAACCCACCTTAGCTCAAATGCAATTTGTGGAGAAGGACAGGCAGGGCAGCAGCTCTGCTTTGTTAGGAGACTAGCCCCAGAAGCTGTGGCCACGGCGGTGAGTACAGTTGTCTCTCCTAGCTGGCCATGCACAGAGTTAAGGGGTTTGCAGTCAGCTAAAGGAAGTGAAGGGAGTGTGGCTCGGATCCAGGGCAGATGTCAACCACCTCAGCTTGGTCTTCAGATGATACCAAACAGACAAATGGAGATGCTAAGAAAACACAGGCAGGACCCCAGCTGCAAACACAGATCTTGTTATGGTCCAAACCCAGGTCGCTGATGAAGGGGGATCAGAGCCCAAAACAGAAACAAATTAGGGTGCAGTGTTGTTCCTCAAGGTCAAAGCAATTTTCCCAGTGATGACGCTGGACCAGAAACTGCCTTTGCTAGGAGCTCAGAGCAGCAGAATTGGGTGATGAGGAGAGATGCGTGTGGCTTCCAGGGACCCGGATTTCCAGATTCACTCTCTTTTGCTTGAAAATTAGTCTAAGAAAGTTACAGAAGTCACTCACACACACATACACACACACACACACACACACACACACACACACACACAAAGTATCTGTGATATTAATGCTAGGAGGGGGTTGGGACAGGAGAATTTCTGTGACTTGTGGGCCAGATATTCTAGTCAGTCAGTAAATTTTAGGTTCAGTGGTTAAGAGCCCTGGCGATTCTTCTAGAGAACCTGAGTTCAAATCCCAGCATCCACGTGGTGGCTTGAAGCCATCTATAACTCCAGTTCCAGGAGATCTGATGCCTTCCTCTGGCCTCTGCAGGGACTGCACACACATACATGTAGATAAGACTCCCACACACATAAAAACAAATAAATCTTAAGTTAAGATGGGGAGGTCTTGAGGAAGACAAGTGATGTTCATCTCTGACCTCTACACGTGCATATAGAGGTGTACAGACTCACCCATGTACACCACGTACGTACACACACACACACACACACACACACACACATACACACACACACACAGGAAAAACTAAAGTCCTGACAGCCACCATTTGCAAAGCTACTTTCTAACCTGCTGCCGAGCATCCCATGTCCTGATGAGTCTACTGCGGGAGGGGTCACCATCAACTCCATTTTGCAGGAATGAAAACGAAGCACAGATTGACTGGATCCATATGCTGCCGGGCAGTGGAGGACGCTCCCAGGCCTTTGCCCTATTTCCCGCTCAGGATCCCAAAGGTTATCAGTACATACATAGATCCTAGATGTATCCCAAGGACACTGTCAAGCTGAGCAGGTCTTAGTCAGTGGAGCAAGCTGGCAGTGCAGGAAGCAGCCATTTTAGCAACAACCATCAGCTAGTGCAGGTCCTGAGTGCTGAGCCTATGACACACTCTCTCTCGGCCCTCAGGCATGGCAGTGGCCCAGCCAGTACTGGCTTCCTTCCTCATTTGTCTTATGTCCCCACACTTTTACCAGGCTGGGATCACCTCCTAGAGCCCCAGGAGATGATACATGCCATCTACAAAGTTCATGCTGGAGAACTGTACAATCTAGTTACCAGGAGGAGGAATGCTGAAAATAGCTTGTTTTAAACTAGTTTCTAATTTTTCAATTGGGCTGTGTCTTAGTTAGGGTTTTACTGCTGTGAACAGACACCATGACCAAGACAACTCTTACAAGGGCATTTAATTGGGGCTGGCTTACAGGTTCAGAGGTTCAGCCCATTATCATCAAGGGGAAACATGGCAGCATCCAGGCAGGGATGGTACAGGAGGAGCTGAGAGTTCTACATCTTCATCTGAAGGCTGCTAGTAGAATACTGGCTTCCAGGCAGCAAGGATGAGGGTCTTAAAGCTCACATCTACAATGACACACCTACCCCAACAAGGCCACACCTCCTAATAGTGCCACTCCCTGGGCCAAGCATGTACAAACCATCACAGGCTGCCTTCCTAACGATCTTTGGTCACAGGTGTTGAGCACACATGTTGGTTTCAGGAGGTGAGATTCCCCTCAGCCTAGAAGACACACAGGCTGTTCCTGATCCTGGCACTTGGCACATCTTCCCAGCACCCTGCCTGGGACACCACCTATCTCTGGTCACCCACTTCACTGATAAGACCCAGCTCACACGGATTTGTATAAGGGGGTTTGTCTGACACCTATTCTCACACTCAGAACTGGCAATCTCCTGATATCACAGTGGGCACACTTTTCTTGTGGCCCCACTACCAGAAACCTTGGGAAAGACCACACCTCCTCCTTGCAAGGACTACAGGTCCACCCCTGACCCCGAGCCACTGTAATCCACCAGCCACCTTCGCCTGTTTCCTGTATTCGCTGCTCTGGCCCTCCATTCACCACTTCCACTCCCAGGGTGACCACTTACATCTTGGCCAGTCTTTTTTACTTTCTGGCTACCGCTCTGTCTGCCTGAAGGTCTGGCAATCTCTCTCCAGGCTTGCTTCACTACACTGGTATATTTTTCTATCTGCCTCCCTGGCTGGATGGGAAGTCCTTCGAGGCCTGCACTGTATCTTGTTGATCATCACGCTGCTCTGCTACGCAGTACCTATTACATGGTGCATGCTAGTAAATGTTTGCAGAATGGATGAATTAATTAATCAGCCTACACACACATCCCTGGGTCCCTGAATAGAAGGACACAGGAACTGCTACAAATTATCCGAGGTTGTCTGTGGGTGTCCCAGAGCCCCGCTCAACTGTCTTAAACAAGAAAGGGATGTGTTTGGGTTTTTGTTTTTTGTTTTTAGGAATAATTTGGTTGGGTTGGCTTGAGTAATTTGCAGGCACTTGTGTGCATGTGTGGAAACTCCTCTTTCTTCAGACACCATCCATCTTTTTCTTTGTGTGTTTCTTTTGAGAAATGGTCTCATTGACTGCATTACAGCTCATGGGTTATATTAGACTGGCTGGCCAATGAGCCCCAGGGACCTTTGCCTGTCTCTGCCTCACCAGTGCTGAGATACAAACATCCTCTGTGATGCCTAGCCTTTTTTACCTGGGTTCTGGGGCTCAAACTCAAGTCTTCACGCTTGAATAAGAAGCATTTTACCAACTGAGTCATCTCCTTAGTAAGACAGTGCCTTCCTATGTAGGCTAGGCTGACCTTAAACTCATGGTCCTTCTGCTTCAGCCTCCTAAATCCTACAAGGACAAGCATCACCATGATGGACAAGAAGCAGATGTTTATTGGTTTACCCAGCTGCCTAAGCTGACTTCAGGCATGGCTGGATTTTGAAACGCAGTAACATCAGCTATTGACTTTCATGCCTTCTCTCTCTGTACCTACCAAAGGTAGTGTGATCCAAATATATAAGATTCCCATTTTCTAGTTAAGAAAAACTGAGGCTCAGAGAATCCATGACTTGCACAATGTGACCCAGCAAGTTAGGGGTGGTGTTGGCCATAGAGCTCACACCTCTGACCTCTATGGAAAAGAGAACTTTCTTCTGATATAGAGAGCCCCAGGGAGAGGGACTTTAGAGTCAGCTCCTGCTTCCTGCCTCCTCCTAGTTTTATTCTGTCCTGTATGAATTTCAAGATTCTTGGGGGACACAGACTAATTTGAAGACTAGCTCCACTATGGGACAGCTGTGACACCTACAGTTCAGCTCTTCTCACCTGAAACATGCCAAGCTGTCTGCACAGGCGTGATGGGAGGCCACAAGACTCCCGCTGTCAGCTTTCTTAGTACCACTCCGTTTTTTTCAACCCTACAGCCTGACGTCCTAGAAACCTATGGTTCCAGGAAGCGGCTGTTGGGTTTTCCTATCAGACAAGGGCCTTTCAGCACAGAAGAGAAGGTGCCCTCAAACGACTGCCTTAGTCAGACCTCCCCAACCCCAAAGTCAGATCTCCCAAGAGAAGGGTCTTTACCAAGGTCGTGATGGCAAACCCCTTCTGGAGCACTGCGCCCCTTGCAGTTAGAGCAACTGTTTGATCCATGAGCCCAGGAGGCTGTTATTGTCTCTGCCTCCCTCTCTGCTTACAGCTTTTTAGCCCCAAGTGTTCCCAAGCCTCATACCGTAAGAACACAGAGCTAGAGGGGACC